>NW_027592160.1:0-62000 GCF_964213995.1 Mustelus asterias
AGATTGTCGCCACCTTGAGGTCCACAGGCGTGAGAGGAACTGGAGGAGTCACTGGACACCACCTCGGAGAGAGGGTCGTCACCATGGTCACCAGAACCGGCACTGGAGCCAGTGCTGCGGAGGTCGCAGAGACGGTGCGGACCCCCGATACGGCTGAACTTGTGAACATATGGACAGTTCGTATTGTCTCCTTACCCCACCGGCCTTTGTTTTTAAAGGTGGGTGAATGTGGTGAACCATAGATGGTTACCACTATGGGTACTGAACCATAGATGGTTACCACTATGGGTACTTGTACATATGTTACTCTTGTTACTGTTGGGGTTCGGGTTGGGGTGTTCCACCTGTTAGCATTGTTCTGTGGTACACTCCGTTTGGCTCCGCCTTCTTACAGGAGTATAAAGGTCACTGCTACTTCCTAGTAGCCCTTAGTCTGGGATAGTATTGTTAAGCAGTGTGCTCTATTCTTGTTGTGAGTAAAAGACTTTATTCCCGGGTACGTCCTAGCCTCCCGTGTGAATCAATCGCGCATCAATTATGTAATCCTGAGCTCAGCCTGTTCCTTTCATCGATCTCCATTAATTTGTTACTTTACTTGCTACTCACAGTAGAGGGAGCACTGTTCCAGAACTTTCCAGCAGAGCATGTGGCAAATGAGGCTTCCTTTGATGTTGGTTTCACTGTAATCTTTGTTTTAACTGGTGCTTTGGATGGTGGTGGTTGCTACTTTTCAGCACCGCTCCATGGCCAGCTTTGCTGTGCTGAAGGTTTGATCATCTTCAACCTTTTTGGGTGGCTGCAGTGTGGGTCGATGGTTTTGTCACTCCTAGATTTCTGCAGCTTCTCAGCTGTTTAAACCACCTTGTCACCAGTTTCTTTGGTGTTTTCAAAATACAGGCTTTTAAACCAAGGTATGAAACAAGCAGAGTGTTTTTTAGGAAGGTATTTAGAAATAAACTGCTCGATTAGACTGGCCTGCCCAAACTGCCAATGATGTCATCAATGCATCAGGTGAGTAAACACTGACCCTGTTCCAACAAGATGAATGCACAACATTGGTGATGCACCATCAATCGAGCAAAGACTAGTTTGTATGCAAGAACAAATAGGCTTTTATTAGCAAAAGTCTTGGAGCACACCCATGCCGATGAACTGGTCCAGACTGAGGCAGGGGGGTGGGGAGCAGTCACCTTTATACCTGAACCGGGGGGGGGGGGGGGAGTCTCGGGTAGGGCCGGCAGGGATGTGTCCAGGCATGTCACATATACAGGTAATAAGCTAACAGTGGTTTACCACAATTGGCAGTGGCTGACTTGTCATTGAGGGAATGGCCCGGTACAGTGAGGCTGGGACACCAGAGTTGTCATCTCTGGCTGACTGGGTGTGGGAATGACTGGGTGAAATGCAGGCTGGGATACTGGAGGAGTTAGTCAGTTGTGCAGCACAGAAAAGACCCTTCATCCCATTGAGTCTGCACCAGAGATGACCACTAAAGCCTCACTCATCCCAACTCCGTGAATGAGTCTAAAACTAGAGGGCAGAGGTTTAAAGTGAGAGGGGAGAGATGAAAAAGTGTCCAGAGGGGCAATGTTTTCACACAGAGGGCGGTGAGTGTCTGGAACAAGCTGCCAGAGGTAGTAGTAGAGGCGGGTACAATTTTGTTTTTTAAAAAGCATTTAGATAGCTACATGGGTAAAATGGGTATAGAGGGATCTGGGCCAAATGCGGGCAATTGGGACTAGCTTAGGGGTTTAAAAAAAAAGGGCGGCATGGACAAGTTGGGCCGAAGGGCCTGTTCCCATGCTGCAAACCTCTATGACTCTATGACCTGCACTGGCGGGGTGGGAAACCTTTGCAAAGCCGGGTGATTGGGTCCTGGGCTCGCTAAATAGATACTGAGCAGCTTCTGCATATTGTAATCAGCCTCACGTCCCGGTTGTTGGATTTATGTCACATTATCAGTAACCCCCACAGCTTGCCTCCTGGACTTGCGGGTTATCCTGTCTGGAGACAATACACATCTCTTTAACCTGTGATTAATGCTCCCTCCACCCACGTTGTCTATATCTTTAAGATCTGGTTGGCTGTAGGGATTCGCATTCTAGCGTTCCGCTGTTCGGACGGAATTCCACACTGTCCCAAAGCCTATGCCCCCCCTCCCGGGTCAGGTGCCCCACAGCATGAGCCGTGTCACAGAAATGTCCTCCGTGCCTTTTTCCACGTCACCGAGGCGTTTCCTGTACGGGCAGCTGCTGCACACCTTTCACTACAGCGTCCTCGCCCGTTGCCCGGATACACCTTGGCGGCCTTGTTGCCGCCGGGCGGCGGAGGTCCGCAGTGGAGGTCCCTCTACGGAGGGATCTCCCCCAATTACGTCGGGGACCTGGGGTGGAGGGTGCTGCATGCAGCAGTTCCGCACAACCGTAGGATTCACTGGCTCACGGGCTCCCGAGACTGCCCCTTCTGTGGCCTCGTGGAGTCCGTGGACCATGTCTACGTTCTGTGTTTTAGGCTGCACACCCTTTTTGGTTTCCTCAAACACCTCTTACTGATGTTTTGTTTGCACTTCAGTCCCACGCTCCTGATCTACGGGCACCTGGTGCGGAGAGGGGCGGGTCGGGATGCCGACCTCCTCGTGAACCTGCTCCTGGGCCTGGCGAGACGCGCCATCAATAGGTCCAGGCAGCGGGCGATCGACGGGGCCGTCCATCCCGACTGTCTGCCCCTCTACCGCGGCTACATTCGCGGCCAGGTGTCTCTGGAGAGGGAGCATGCGGTGTCCACGGGCGCGGTTGACGCCTTCCGCGACCGCTGGGCGCCGCAGGGGCTGGGGTGTATTATCGACCCCGATAATCACCTTTTGGTTTGACGTTTTAAGTTTCCTTTCGACTTTGATTTTGGTTCGGGCTGTTCCCCCCTTCCTTTTGGGGAGCCGCCCCTTTTACTTTGTCCCTAAGTTAATTTGAGTTCGTTTACTTGATTGGTGCCGAAAAAAGCTACTTGATTGGTGTCGAAAGAAATGCCTGATAGAGGGAGGAGGGGGTGGGCGGGGCGGGGTGGGGTTGTGAGTGCTGGGTAATTGGTTCAATTGTTGTTGTTGATTCTGGAATAATTGCTGTCAGCTGAGAGTGGGCTGTGTGTATAAAAGGTGTCGCTTGGTGCCTGAAGGGATGGTTCAGTTGTTTGGGATGACGGGGGATTTTGGAGTGAGGAGTTTCTTCCCAGTGCTGGTGTTAGTTGGAGCTGTTTGTTGCTCTGATACTTGGCAACAGTTTCCAGGCCACAGGTTTCCATGGATAATAGTCAAAGCCACCCCGAGGCCTCAGACATTCCCTCCTCCTGGGCCTCCCTTTGATTCCCATTTCCGTGTGTCTGAGGGTCAAGGTGTGTCTCCAGTGCAGAGTGTGAGGGTGCAGTGTGGAGAGGACAAGCTGCTGCTCAGGGTCCAGCTGGATTTATTTGGAACCAGGCACCTGGTTAAAGCTGCTGATCTGACCCTGGGGACAGCAGGTTGTCGGCCAACCAGGATCTACTCTCAGAACCACACTGTCCTCTTTGACTATGGACTCCATGAGTGTGGCAGCAGATTGCAGGTAATGTGAATCCTCAAACTCTGCCTCTGAGCTGGGGCTGTAGGTTGTTCCCCACTCTTCACTCCAGCACTGGGTGAGATGTCATTGATATTGAGGAGATAGCTGTCTCCTGCTTTATAAACCCCAAACTAGCTTTCTATTCAGGATTGTACTTCACTTTCACTGGTCTGAGTCTCTCCAACCCCATTGTTCTGGAAGCTTCTCTTTGCTTCCTCCAAGCTTTTCCTCTTGTTTTGAGGATTTTCAGTTTGATTTCCCCTCATTCAGATCAACTCCACTGAGGGTTGGGTTTCAGTCCAGTTTAATCCAATTTTGGGATGAGTCTGAATGTAATGGGAATTGAGATGGATTGGACTAAAGAGGAACTCCACACTTCCCACTTTCCCAGTCATTGGAATAAATGGGGCCCTGATTACAAACTGTTTCCAGGCTCCAAATTACTGACAACTTGTGGCTTCTTTTCCTGTTAACTGAAGCTTGCATTGAATCACTTCCCTGTTAATTGATTCTGGTCTTGTGCTCATGATCTCTCCTTGCAGCAAGGGCTGAGGTTGCATAGCAACACTGCTAACCAGATGAGGCCCTTCAGCCTGTTCCCCAGTCATTATGATCAGGACTGAGCTTCCCACAGCCTCCATGTTCCTGTCCTCACAACATGATTCCCTCATGACCAGAAATATATCCCTCTGTCCTAAATATCCTCAGTGAGTGACCATTTCCCAGCTCTCTGGGGCTGGAGAGAATTCCAAAGATTCATCAGCTGCTGAATGAAGAAATTCTTCATCACATTAAATCCTAAATGACTGACCCCCTGCCCTGAGATGACCTCCCTGCTAACAGAATCTCCAGCTTGGGGGAAGCAGCCTCTTCACACTGACCCTGTCAATCCCCCTGAAGAATTGTTTTAATGAGATGAGTTCATTGTTAACCCCAGTGTAGAACATTCTCATTTCAGATCAGTTCTTCATTCCTTAAGCTGCTGTCTTTCAGATGACTGGAGATTTCCTGATCTACAGCACCCACCTGAGCCACAGCCCAGAGTATCATGGATCTGTTATTGTGAGAACCAATGGAGCGGTCGTTCCCATTGAGTGTCGTTATTTTAGGTGAGAATCTTTACTCGATTGTCAATAAGATCTCCAGCTGCTAGTGACCTCTAAACTTGTCCTAAAATGTCTGCACTGTCTTTCCAGGAAGGGCAATGTGAGCAGTAACCCCATCAAGCCCACCTGGATCCCATTCAGCTCCACCAGGTCTGGAGAAGGGCATCTGTCATTCTCACTGCGCCTAATGAATGGTATGTGATGGGTGGATGGGGAGTGATTTCCTGTCCTCATTCACTGGGAGTTACACCCACTGTCTCCAACCCTTGTCCTCTTGTCCTTCAGGTGACTGGCTTACAGAGCGCACTTCGACTGTCTACTACCTGGGTGAGCTCATTCACATTGAGGCCTCTGTTTCAATGAGCAACCACATGGCCCTGAAGCTCTACATTGACCGCTGTGTAGCGACATTGAGGCCAGACAAGGACTCCAGCCCGAGATACAGCATCATTGACTACAATGGGTAAGGAGCTCTCTGCTTCCTCCAGCTGCTCCCATCTCAATGGCTTCTCTGGATTCACTTCTTGTCCCTTTTTCCATCTTTCTTCAGCTGCCTCCTGGACACCAAAGCTGAGGACTCCTTTTCAACCTTTGTGTTGCCAGGAGAGGAGCGGGAGCCGGACAAGCTCCGCTTTGACCTGGATGCCTTCCGTTTCTTTGGAGATGAGCGTTCCTTGGTAAGAGGAAGCTGATCATTACGGGTCTCCATGTTGGGAGGGAGTCACTAAATAACCACTTGTGTTGCATGTGTCCCTCAGATTTTCATCACCTGTCACCTGAAAGTTGTTCCAGTGGATCGGAGAGATTCCAGGAACAAAGCTTGTACTTTGCTGAAGATGCAGGATGTGTAAGTTCCCCCTCTCTCCCTCAGGGATGTGTTTGTGTGGAGAAGTGATGCACAACCTAGTTGACTGATTTCTCTTATTTAGCTGGACCCCATTGGAGGAATCGATCTTTGACATTTGTGCCTGTTGCCATGTGGGGAACTGTGGGGCCACAAGGGATTTGGGATTTGGATCCAGAGGAAGGAGAGTTCTTGCAGCTGAAGCTGGTGGGACATTGATCCTCTAGATGTGGGAGCTTCCCCCTTTCCCCCCTCTAACTGGAATGGTTGATATTGCAGAGAGTGAAGCTGGATTGAAGTGGGAGGCTGAGGCCTCACTTGGACCCCTGCTCATTCTGGATACTGATGGGACCAACCTGGCAACAGCCTCCCTGAATGAGGCTGAGGGAAAGATACAGGAGAGGTCTCCAGGGGGTGAGTTGGCTGACTGCTGGTTTCCATTTCCCCCTCAGTGTTAGCTTCAGTAACCATTGGTTTCTCATTGCTTTGTAGGTGTGGAGTCTGAGGTGGTCCTGATTGTGACCCTGACTGTGACAGCTGTCTCTCTGATCTCTGCTTCATTGATCACCTTGTTCCTGTACAGGAAACACAAACAAACTCTGTTCAACCAGTCATCAAATGATCAATAAAGACCTGTGCTTGTTTCCAGTGTCTGGGAGCTGATTGGTCAATGCATCCTCCATGTTAGTTTGATGGCTTCATGGGACTAATGGCAGGGGTGAGCCAATCCCAGCACAGAACTGGGCCTGCTGAATGATTGGTTTACTGAGGGTTGAAAGAGAAACAATAACTCTCTGGATTTGATGGGGCTGCTGCTGGTTTTCTGTCTGTTTCAGAGCCCAGTGTCGAGGAGGGTTGTGATCAGGTCTGGGGATGTCCTTGTGGAGCTGAGCCTGGCTGCTGTTGCTGTTTCCTGGTGCTGCCTCCTTCTCTCCCATGGTGATGTTCCCCCCCTGGAGAGGGTCAGATCACTAAAGCAGCTGTCCTCCCTGGCTGCCTAACTCTGCATCACTTTCACTGAGTGAACAGAGATGAGGAATTGACCTGGGAGAATGTTCTACTGGTCAAGCTGGCTGAGTCCTATTGTGGAGGTGCCGGCGTTGGACTGGGGTGAACACAGTAAGAGTTTAACAACACCAGCTTAAAGTCCAACAGGTTCATTTGGTAGCAAATACCTCTGCTCTTTGTGATTTTTATTAATGACTTAGAGGAGGGGGCTGAAGGGTGGATCAGTAAATTTGCTGATGACACCAAGATTGTTGGAGTAGTGGATGAGGTGGAGGGCTGTTGTAGGCTGCAAAGAGACATAGATAGGATGCAAAGCTGGGCTGAAAAATGGCAAATGGAGTTTAACCCTGATAAATGTGAGTTGATTCATTTTGGTAGGACTAATTTAAATGTGGAATACAGGGTCCAAGGTAGGGTTCTGAAGACTGGAGGAACAGAGATCTTGGGGTCTATATCCACAGATCTCTAAAGGTTGCCACTCGGGTGGATAGAGCTGTGAAGAAGGCCTATAGTGTGTTAGCTTTTATTAACGGGGTTGAAGTTTAAGAGCCGTGGGGTTATGCTGCAACTGTACAGGACCTTGGTGAGACCACATTTGGAATATTGTGTGCAGTTCTGGTCACCTCACTACAAGAAGGATGTGGAAGCGCTGGAAAGAGTGCAGAGGAGATTTACCAGGATGCTGCTTGGTTTGGAGGGTAGGTCTTATGAGGAAAGGTTGAGGGGGCTCGGGCTGTTCTCTCTGGAGTGGAGGAGGCTGAGGGGAGACTTAATAGAGGTGTATAAAATGATGAAGGGGATAGATAGTGAACGTTCGAAGACTATTTCCTCGGGTGGATGGAGCTATTACAAGGGGGCATAACTATAGGGTTCATGGTGGGAGATATCCTTCCTATATCAGGGGTAGGTTCTTTACACAGAGTGGTTGGGGTGTGGAATGGACTGCCTGCAGTGATAGTGGAGTCAGACACTTTAGGAACATTTAAGCGGTTATTGGATAGGCACATGGAGCACACCTGGATGATGGGAAGTGGGATAGCTTGATCTTGGTTTCAGATAATGCTCGGCACTACATTGTGGGCTGAAGGGCCTGTTCTGTGCTGTACTGTTCTATAAGCTTTTGGAGCGCTGCTCCTTCGTCAGATGGAGTGGAAATGTGCTCTCAAACAGTGCACAGAGACACAAAATTAAGTTACAGAATATTGATTAGAATGCGAATCCCTACAACCAGCCAGGTCTTAAAGATACAGACAATGTGGGTGGAGGGAGCATTAAGCACAGGTTAAAGACATGTGTATTGTCTCCAGACAGGGCAGCCTGCAAGTCCAGGAAGCAAGCTGTGGGGGTTACTGATAATGTGACATAAATCCAACATCCCGGTTTAGGCTGTCCTCATGTGTGCAGAACTTGGCTATCAGTTTCTGCTCAGTGACTCTGTGCTGTCGTGTGTCATGAAGGCCGCCTTGGAGAACGCTTACCTGAAGATCTGAGGCTGGATGCCCATGACTGCTGAAGTGCTCCCCCACAGGAAGAGAACAGTCTTGCCTGGTGATTGTTGAGTGGTGTTCATTCATCTGTTGTTGCAGCGTCTGCATGGTTTCCCCAATGTACCATGCCTCGGGACATCCTTTCCTGCAGCATATCAGGTACACAGCGTTGGCTGAGTTGCAAGAGTAGGTACCGTGTACCTGGTAGATGTTCTCGCGTGAGATGATGGCATCCGTGTCGATGATCCGGCATGTTTTGCAGAGGTTGTTGTGGCAGGGTTGTGTGGTGTCGTGGTCACTGTTCGCCTGCAGGATGGGCAGTTTGCTGTGGACAATGGTCTGTTTGAGGTTGCGCGGTTGTTTGAAGGAAAGGTGTGGGGTTGGCCTGGGCGAGCTGTTCGTCTTCATCAATGACATGTTGAAGGCTCTGGAGGAGATGCCGTAGCTTCTCTGCTCTGGGGAAGTACTGGACGATGAAGGGTACTCTGTCCACTGTGTCCCGTGTTTGTCTTCTGAGGAGGTCGGTGTGGTTTTTCACTGGCGTGTCTCAACTGTTGATCAAGGAGTCGAGCGCCATATCCTGTTCTTATGAGGGCATCTTTCAGTGTCTGGAGGTGTCTGTTGCGATCCTCCTCATCCGAGCAGATCCTGTGTATTCGGAGGGCTTCTCTGTAGGGGATGGCTTCTTTAACGTGTTTCGGGTGGAAGCTGGAGAAGTGGAGCATGAGGTTATCTGTGGGCTTGCGGTACAGTGAGGTGCTGAGGTGACTCTCCTTAATGGAGATGCGTGTGTCCAAGAATGCAACAGATTCCAGAGAGTAGTCCATGGTGAGTCTGATGGTGGGATGGAACTTGTTGATGTCGTCATATATAGTTGTTTCAGTGATTGCTCACCATGACTCTCCAAAGGAAGAAAATGTCGTCAATGTATTTAGTGTATAGCATCAGTTGAAGGTCCTGTGCGGTGAAGAAGTCTTGTTCGAAAATGTGCATGAAGATGTTGGCATATTGAGGTGCGAATTTGGTCCCCATGGCTGTTTCGTGTATCTGGATTAAGAACTGGTTGTTGAAGGTGAAGATATTGTGGTCCATGATGAAGTGGATGAGTTGTAAAATTGCATCTGGAAACTGGCAGTTGATGGCATTGAGTACTGAGGTGGTTGCAGCAATGCCATCATCGTGGGGGATGCTGGTGTAGAGTGCCGAGACATCCATTGTGACAAGGAGTGCTCCTGGTTCAACTGCTCCTACACAAACTCAACGCACATGGAAGTCCGTAGAGTTGCAACAAAAGCTGGGGGTTCTTTGTATAATCGGGTTTCAAGATGCCTTCGACATAGCCTGAAACGATGGGACAGTCGGGTGTGTTTGCCTTGTGTATCTTTGGGAGGCAGTAGAGATCTCCAACACGTGGAGTACGTCGGATGGGTCCGGCTCAAAGGTCTTGATCAGAGTGAGTTGACGGGTGTGTTCTTTGGTCGGATCTGTGGGTAACTGTCTGTAGTGTTCCTCGTTGTTCAGTTGTCGGTATGCTCCTTTGCAGTAATCTGTTCTGTTCAGTATGACGATGGCCCCTCCTTTGTCTGCTGGTTTGATAATGTTGCGGTTGGTCTTGAGAGTGTTGATGGTGTTGCATTGTGTTTGGGTGATGTTCGGTGCCATCTTGTGAGTGCAGCTGATGAATTTGGTGTTGACGCACCTCCTGATGGCTTGGACATGTCAAGTCAAGGGCAGCGGCCTTCCCAAGGAGTCCAATTCGACACTTTTCTCTTCGGTTGCACCGTGGATCTGTCGGCTGTTCTGGTTCATTGGCTGTCTCATTGTGTTTGCTGTTGGCCTCTTGGGGTTTGTGGAAGAACTCCTGCAGCCTCATTCGCCTGATGAATTCCTCTGTCTGCTGTGAGACTGGGGTCTATTTTGATAGTGGGGCAAAAGTTGAGCCCTCGGCTGAGAACTTCGATTTCATCTGGCTGAAGTGTAGTGTGACAAGTTGACAATGGACTTCCCTGCAGTGGTACTGTTTTCTACTGTGGTACCGGGGGAGGCTTGGTTGCTGCTGGTGGTGATGCCGAGTTTCTCAAGTTTCCTGTTCTTGGTGTGCATGTAGATGGTGTAGTTCCTTTGTCTCCTCTGCTTGGCAGAGTTCCGCAGCTGGTCTGCGTCCTGAGTGCAAGTTGACAATATGGACTCTATCTTGGTTTCCAGGCTGTGGTGTATGCTGTAGAGCTGGTGTATGAGGTGTTTGAGGAGGGTGAGAGGTGCGACGGCAAAGTCTCTCAGCGTAGTCTGTTATAGGTTGACCTGAGTGGGTTCGTGATACATAGTCCTTTTGGTATCTTGTCTGCCTTCTTGCATGTTTGTAGAAACTTGATGTCTGTGTCGATATGTGCGATCCTCTTCACTTAGACATGCTGGATCATCAACATGGATGCCATCATCTCATGTGAGAACACCATCTATCAGATACACGGTACATACACTTGCAACTTGGCCAACGTTGTCTACCTGATGTGCTGCAGGAAAGGATGTCCTGAGGCATGGTACATTGGGGAAACCATGCAGACGCTATGACAATGGATGAATGAACACTGCTTGGCAATCACCAGGCAAGACTGTTCTCTTCCTGTGGGGGAGCACTTCAGCAGTCACGGGCATTCAGCCTCTGATCTTCGGGTAAGCGTTCTCCAAGGTGGCCTTCATGACACATGACATTGCTGAGTGGCTGAGCAGAAACCGATAGCTATGTTCCACACATGAGGATGGCCGAAACCAGGATGTTGGGTTTATGTCACACTATCACTGTCACACTTGGCTAAGGCTACTGGAGAGACTTTAAACTAGAAAGGTTGGGGGGAGGGAATCGAAATGAGGGGACTGAGAGCGAGGAGGTTAGCTCGCAAATAGATAAGGAATGTAGACAGGGTAAGAGGGAGGTTAGATGAGTGATGGAGAAGGGAAGTGCTCAGGCTGAAGGTCTGAGATGTGTCTATTTTAATGCCAGGAGTGTAGTGAATAAAGTGGATGAGCTTAGAGCGTGGATTGCTGCTTCGAATTGTGATGTGGTGGCCATTACGGAGACTTGGATGTCTCAGGGACAGGACTGGGTGCTTCAGGTGCCGGGTTTTAGATGTTTCAGGAAGGACAGGGAGGGAGGCGAGAGGGGGGGGGAGTGGCACTGTTGATCAGGGATAGTGTCACGGCTGTAGAGAAGGTGGACGCCGTGGAGGGATTGACTACGGAGTCTCTGTGGGTGGAGGTTAGGAACAGGAAGGGGTCGGTAACTTTGCTGGGTGTTTTCTATAGGCCGCCCAATAGTAACAGAGATGTTGAGGAGCAGATGGGGAAACAGATCCTGGAGAGATGTAGGAATAACAGAGTTGTCGTGATGGGAGATTTTAATTTCCCAAACATAGATTGGAATATCCCTAGGGCTAGGGGTTTGGATGGAGAGGAGTTTGTTAGGTGTGTCCAGGAGAGTTTCCTGACACAGTATGTTTAGTATGATCAAAAGTAGTCAGCACGGCTTTGTCAAGGGCAGGTCGTGCCTTACGAGCCTGGTTGAGTTCTTTGAAAATGTGACCAAACACATTGACGAAGGAAGAGCGGTGGATGTGGTCTATATGGACTTCAGCAAGGCGTTCGATAAGGTCCCCCATGCAAGACTTCTTGAGAAAGTGAGAGGGCATGGGATCCAAGGGGCTGTTGCCTTGTGGATCCAGAACTGGCTTGCCTGCAGAAGGCAGAGAGTGGCTGTGGAGGGGTCTTTCTCTGCATGGAGGTCAGTGACCAGTGGAGTGCCCCAGGGATCTGTTCTGGGACCCTTGCTGTTTGTCATTTTCATAAATGACCTGGATGAGGAAGTGGAGGGATGGGTTGGTAAGTTTGCTGACGACACCAAGGTAGGTGGTGTTGTGGATAGTTTGGAGGGATGTCAGAAGTTGCAGCGAGACATAGATAGAATGCAAGACTGGGCGGAGAAGTGGCAGATGGACTTCAACCCGGATAAGTGTGTAGTGATCCATTTTGGCAGATCCAATGGGATGAAGCAGCAGTATAATATGAAGGGTACCATTCTTAGCAGTGTAGAGGATCAGAAGGACCTTGGGGTCCGGGTCCATAGGACTCTTAAATCGGCCTCGCAGGTGGAGGATGCGGTCAAGAAGGCGTACGGCGTACTGGCCTTCATTAATCGAGGGATTGTGTTTAGGAGTCGGGAGATAATGCTGCTGCTTTATAGGACCCTGGTTAGACCCCACTTGGAGTACTGCGCGCAGTTCTGGTCACCTCATTACAGGAAAGATGTTGAAGCCATTGAAAGGGTGCAGAGGAGATTTACAAGGATGTTGCCTGGATTGGGGGGCATGCCTTATGAGGATAGGTTGAGAGAGCTTGGTCTCTTCTCCCTGGAGAGACGAAGGATGAGAGGTGACCTGATAGAGGTTTACAAGATGTTGAGAGGTCTGGATAGGGTAGACTCTCAGAGGCTATTTCCAAGGGCTGAAATGGTTGCTACGAGAGGACACAGGTTTAAGGTGCTGGGGGGTAGGTACAGAGGAGATGTCAGGGGTAAGTTTTTCACTCAGAGGGTGGTGGGTGAGTGGAATCGGCTGACGTCGGTGGTGGTGGAGGCAAACTCGTTGGGGTCTTTTAAGAGACTTCTGGATGAGTACATGGGATTTAATGGGATTGAGGGCTATAGATAGGCCTAGAGGTAGGGATATGATCAGCGCAACTTGTGGGCCGAAGGGCCTGTTTGTGCTGGGGCTTTCTATGGTCTATGGTCTATGCCCACAGCTTGCCTCCTGGCCATGCAGGCTGGTGTGTGTGCGTGTGCAACCTTTCCCATCCACGTACCTGTCACATGTCTTTGAAATGTCGTAATTGTACCCATCTTCCCTGGCAGCTCATTCCATACACACCACCCTCTGTGGAAAGGTTGCTCCTACCCTGGGGGAAAAGACCTTGCCTTGCCTATTTCCCCCTTGTGATTTTTATGATCTTTCAATGTCACACCTGATCCTCCCAGGCACCCCTGTCTGTTTCACAAGGCTCCCACAGCCCTACCATTAAGCCAACAAGGAGAGACAGCAACACTGGTGCCTTAGAAGGCTGTGTCCTCAGCCCCTTACTATTCTCAGGCAGCATGGTGGCACAGTGGTTAGCAATGTGCCTCACACGGTGCCAGGGACCCAGATTCAATTCTGGCCTCAGGTGAGAGTCTGTGTGGAGTTTGCACATTCTCCCACAGTCCAAAGGTGTGTGGTTTGGGTTGACTGGCCATGCTAAATTGCCCCTTGGCCCCCCCTGACCCTAACAGGGTAAATATGCAAGGTTCTGGGGTTAGGGCCTGGGTGGGATTGTTGTCAGTGCAAGCCTGATGGGCTGAATGTGAGGTAATGCATTTTGGAATGTCTAATACAGATAGGAGATATACAGTAAATGGCAGAAACATTGATGGGCAAAGGGATCTGGGTGTACAGGTACTCGGGTCACTGAAAGTGGCAATGCAGGTGGAGAAAGTCGAAGGCATATGGCATGCTTGCCTTCATAGGCTGGGGCATTGAGTTTAAAAATTGGCAAGTCATGTTGCAGCTTTATAGAACCTTAGTTAGGCCGCACTTGGAATATAATGTTAAATTCTGGTTGCCACACTACCAGAAGGATGTGGAGGCTTTGGAGAGGGTACAGAAAAGATTTACCAGGATTTTGCCTGTTATGGAGGGCATTAGCTACGAGGAGAAGTTGGAGAAACTTGGTTTGTTCTCACTGGAACGACAGAGGTTGAGGGGTGACCTGATAGAAGTCTACAAGATTGAGAAGCCTGGACAGTGTGGATAGTCAGAAGGTTTTTCCCAGGGTGGAAGAGTCAGTGACTAGGGCACACAGGTTTGAGGGGCAAGGTTTAAAGGACATGTATGAGGCAGATTTTTTTACAGAGGAGTGAGGGCCTGGAACTCATTACGGGGGGAAGTAGTGGCAGCGGATACAGTAGTGACTTCTAAGGGGGGTCCTGACAAATACATGAATAGGATGGGAATAGAGGGATATGGTCCCCGGAAGGGTAGGGGGTTTTAGTTCACTTGGGCAGCATCGTCAGTACAGGCTTGGAGGGCCAAAGGGCCTGTTCCTGTGCTGTAATGTTCTTTGAATGGACTCCTTCTACATTGTAGGGATTCTATACTCCTTATACCTACAGCTGTGACGAAAATCTCTCTCTCCCACCCCCCAATTGACTCCATTTTGAGATTTGCTAATGACGCTGCTGTAGGGGGTTAGAGCTCAAACCATGAGAGTGCAGGAAAGAGAATTGGTGACAGCAATCTCTCCATGTCAGTAAAACTGAGGAGAGAGTCATCGACTTCAGGAAGTGTAGTGGAGGACATGCCCCTGTCTACATCAACAGGAATCAAGTGAGAATGCTCGAGAGCTTCAAGTTTCTAGGTGTTCAGATCCAGTCTCCTCCCCCCACTTTGGGGCACAGAATTCCATTCTCGAAGAAGGAATTTCTACACTGTTTTAAATGACCAGCCCTTTATCTTGGAGCTATGTCACCTTGCTCCAGATTCTCCTACGAGTGAAAACATCTCACTATCTACCCTGTGAAGCCCCCTCAGCATCTTGTATGTTTGAATAAGGGTCACCCCTCACTCTTCCAAACTCCCAAGGAATAGAGGCCCAGACTATTTAGTTTCTCCTTGATAAGACAAACTTCTGATCCCAAGAATTTAGCCTGGTGAATCTCCTTTGGACTGCCTTCAATGTTACTCACGCTCCTTTTTTAGGAAAGGTGACCCGAATTGTATGCAGTATTCCAGGTGAGGCCTCGCCAACACCCTGTACAATTGTAACAAATCCTCCCTATTTTTAAACTCCAACCCCTTTGCAATAATGGCCAAAATGCCATTTACCTTAACTACTTGTTGGGCCTGCCTGCTAGCTTTTGGACTCATGTAAAACCCAGATCCCTCTGTACTTCACTCGCCTGCAGTCTCTCTCCAATCTGCCTTTTCCTTCCTCCTACTGAAGTGCATGACCTCTCACTTCCCCACATTAAACCCCATTTGCCAGGTTTTTGCCCAGTCGCCCAATCTATCTCTATCCTGCTGCAGGATCACAATATCCTCATCACAACCTGCCCTTCCACCTATCTTATCAGCTAATTTGGACACCTCGCATTCTGTTCCTTCCTCCAGGTCATTAATGTAAATAGTGAACAATTGTGGGCCAAGAACTGATCCCTGTGGTACTCCACTGGTTATATCTTTCCTCTCTGACAAGGACCCATTTATTCCAACTCTGTTTTCTATGTGACGGCCAGTTTTCAACCGATGCGAACACACTCCCTACAATTCCATGGGGTTGATAAATTCTGATGCCTGCTTTACCAGGACACAGCAAGCTTTGATAGTTTAATACATCATTTGGATACAATGCCTGATGTAAAACTGCATGTTGCTATTCGCTCAGATATGTTTTCAAGACGTTTTTTGCATTTCCAATTCTTTATTCTGCACACATTTTCAGATGTAGAGCAGCAATGTGACAGAATGGTGATAAATACGCAGACACAGAGTTGAACATAGAATCCCGACAGTGCAGAAGGAGACCATCGAATTTGCACCGACTCTCTGACAGAGCATCTTAGCCAGTCCCCTCCCTCTCCCCTTCACAACATTTAAGAAGCATTTAGAGGAACGCTGCAAACACCATTGCAAACAACACGATGCAGGAAGTGCTGGAAAATGGGTCTGGAATTGTGCATGCATCATCACACAGGGCACCGCATCGAGAAGTAGCTCATGTTTCACCTCCACGTTACTGAGTTAATGGAAAAGTGTAGCAAAATACCCTGTCATTTTTCACAGAGGAATTAGATAAGTTGTCCATGGATGTTGCCTCATGTGGCACTGTTGGTAAGGATACCGAGATTTCTATGTTCTTCTTCCAATAATGCCAACTTTAATCTCCCCTGAACAATCCGCCTCGGCAAAGCTGTTCCCTGGACAAGCTCTGTCTCAATGGAGTGTGGGTAGGAGAGTTTGATGCCCCAGCGCTGAACTGGACTGTGAACCCGTATTGCTTCCACATTTGTGCACTTTCTTCTAACAATCGGTGAGCAGTGATCACAGGAATATCCACGCCCCATATCTCCCTCCCAGGCAACCGCAGCCTGATATCTATTACAGTTAAAGCCCAATTCTGCACAGCTTTCAGTCCTTTCCAAGTTTGGGTGATTGTTGCTTTCACAAACAATAGCTTGTTATTTTCTACAAGATGGAGCAGCAATCCCCCATCTCAGGAATCACATTTCTTAAGGTTTGCAGCAGATTCTGAAAGACACGCTGGTTAGGGTGCATTGGCCGTGCTAAATTCTCCCTCAGTGTACCCGAACAGGCACCAGAGTGTGGTGACTAGGGGATTTTCACAGTAACTTCATTGCAGTGTTAATACAAGTGTATTTGTGACACTAATAAACACAATTTAACTTTAAGAACTTAGATTCTGTATCTATTAAAGATAGTTTGATCCTGTTCAGGTCTTTATTTCACAGTCCATTACTGCTTTTGCAAAACCTGTCTCCAACAGGAGAAACTCTCTCAAAGAAAACACTCTAAATATATGCAGTAATGAAAATTCTAATTTCAGACTGAACTCTCATTGAATACTGCTGCTTTTTCTTTTGCAAACTCCCTTACAGTGACCTTAGTGATGATTGTGATCCTATCTCAAGGACGATGTGGTCTCTCTAAATGTGTCGCTCGATACCTGGTGTCCATGGCAGCGGCAGATCTACTGGTTATTATAGTTGATGTGATACTCGGACAGATTCCCATTGCTTACGCCGCACACTTCCTTTTTGTACAGAACATTAAATTGTGTAATAGACACAGCGTCCTGCTTTATGCAATAACTGACTGTTCAGTCTGGTACACAGTTGCTTTTACCTTTGATCGATTTGTGGCAATCTGTTGCCAGAAGCTGAAAGTAAAATATTGCACAGAGAGAACGGCGACTCCAGTTGTGGGAAGCGTGACGGTGCTGTTCTTATTGAAAAATACTTTCTGGTACTTTATTTTAACTAGTGAATATATGCTGTTTAACGCGCCTTGGTTTTGTTACGTGTTAGACAGCTTTCTTCTTTCAAGGATATGGGGAGCAGTAGAAACAATACATTATATTTTAACTCCATTTGTCCCTTTCTTGCTGATCCTGCTGCTCAATGCGCTGACTGTTAGACACATTCTGGTGTCGAGCGGGGCCCGGAGGAGACTCCGGCTCCACAGCAGTGGGAAGAATCCCAGTGATCCCGAAATCGAGAAGCGAAGAAAATCCATCATTTTACTCTTTGTCATCTGGGGAAATTTTATCTTGCTCTGGGTGATGTTTCTGGTGAATTCTATTTGCTTGCGAATGGCCATGATGCAAGATAATGCATCAATTAGGTTGGGGGGAGGGGATCGAGACGAGGTGGCTGGGAGCGAGGAAGTTAGCTCGCAAAACAGAGAAGGGTTATAGACAGTGCAAGAGGGAGGATGGACGGGGGATAGAGAAGGGGAGAGCTCAGACCAAAGGATTGAGATGTGTTTACTTTAATGCCAGGAGTATCGTGAATAAAGGGGATGAGCTCAGAGCGTGGATCGATGCCTGGAAGTGTGATGTGGTGGCCATTACGGAGACTTGGGTGTCTCGGAGACAGGACTGGATACTCCAGGTGCCGGGATTCAGATGTTTCGGGAAGGACAGGGAGGGAGGCAAGAGAGGGGGTGGAGTGGCACTGCTGATCAGGAATAGTGTCACAGCTGTAGAGGGATTGTCTACAGAGTCTCTGTGGGTGGAAGTTCGGAGTGGGAAGAGGCCGGTCACTTTGCTGGGAGTTTTCTATAGGCCGCCCAATAGTAACAGGGAGGTGGAGGAGCAGATAGGGAAACAGATCCTGGAGAGATGCAGAGTTGTTGTAATGGGAGACTTTAATTTCCCAACCATAGATTGGAATATCCCTAGGGTAAGGGGATTGGATGGGGAGGAGTTCGTTGGCTGTGTTCAGGAGGATTTCCTGACACAGCATGTGGACAAGCCGACAAGAGGAGAGGCTGTACTTGATCTGATGCTGATTAATGAACCTGGACAGGTGTCTCAGATCTCAGTGGGAGAGCATCTTGGGGATAGCGATCATAACTCTACTCCTTTATGCTTGCATTGGAAAAAGAGAGGATCAGGCAAGCTAGGAAAGCGTTTATATGGAGTAAGGGGAAATATGAAGACATGAGGCAGCAAATTAGAGGAATAAATTGGAAGGAGGTATTCTCGGGGAAATGTACTGAAGAGAGGTGGCAGTTTTTCCAGGAATATCTGTCGAGAGTTCTGCAGGGCAACGTTCCGAGCAGACAGGGAGGAGTTGGACGGTTAAAGGAACCGTGGTGCACGAAAGCTGTGCGGGACCTCGTCGAGAAGAAAAGGAAAGCGTACAAAAGGTTCAGAGAGCTTGGCGAAGATAGGGATCTAGATGAGTATACGGCTTGTAGGAAGGGACTAAAGAAGGAAATTAGGAGAGCCAGAAGGGGTCACGAGAAGGCCTTGGCAGGTAGGATTAATTGATCCACTGGAGCAAGCTGAGAGGAGTGATTGAAGGCAGCAGTGCTGGTGAGAGATTAATTGAATTGTTTATTTATTTAATTAGTCAGCTAGTGTGTGTATTTTTTTGGCCTTTACTTTAACAGCAGTTTTTCAAGTTTAAAGTGAAAACTAGAAGTGGGCAGCAAAGGAGTCTGGGAAGGGTTTCTTTAAGCGCGTGAAGTATAAAAGGTAGGCTGCAGTATACAGCGGGCAGCGTCGGGAGTGGGCAGCGTAGTGTGTGGGAAGCAGAGTGTGAGCTATAAGACTTTGGCTCACAGGGCTTAGGCTGAAAGGGCGAGTAGGGGTGAGTTTGAATTCATTTTTGCACTTTCTACCTGGTACTGGCAAGGTATCTAGAGGGGATGGGTGTGCAGGCAGTGCAATGTTCCTCTTGCACTATGTTTGAGGTGAGGGACGACGACAGTGTCCCTACTGATTACACCTGTGGGAAGTGCACCCATCTGCAGCTCCTCCAAAACCGTGTTAGGGAACTGGAGCTGGAGTTGGATGAACTTAGGATCATCAGGGACGCAGAGATGGCCATAGACACAAGCTTTAGGAATACAGTTACTCCGAGGATTGAAAACAGATGGGTGACGGTGAGAGGGGCTGGGAGGAAGCAGTCCGTACAGGGATCCCCGGTGGTCGTTCCCCTTAGCAACAAGTATTCCGCTTTGGATACGGTTGAGGGGGATGACATACCAGTGGGGAGCCGCAGTGAGAGGATCTCCAGCACTGTGTCCGTCTCTGTGGCTCGGGAGGGAAAGGGGGAGAGCGGGAGGGCGATAGTTATTGGGGACTCGTTAGTTAGAGGGATAGATAGGAGGTTCTGTGGCAGCAAAAGAGACTCACGGATGGTATGTTGCCTACCGGATGCCAAGGTCCGTGATGTCTCAGACCGTGTTTTCCAGATTCTGAAGGGGGAGGGGAAACAGTCACAAGTCGTGGTGCACATTGGTACCAATGACATAGGTAAGAGAAGGGACGGGGATTTAAAGCAGGAATTTCTGGAGCTGGGCTGGAAGCTGAGAGCCAAGACGAAACATGTGGTCATCTCTGGTACGTTGCCGGTACCACGTGATAGCGAGTTGAGGAACAGGGAGAGAGTGCAGTTAAATATGTGGTTGCAGGGATGGTGTAGGAGGGAGGGTTTCAGATACGTGGATAATTGGAACACGTTCTGGGGAAGGTGGGACCTGTACAAACAGGACGGGGTGCACCTGAACCAGAGGGGCACCAATATCCTCGGAGGGAAATTTGTTACGGCTCTTCAGGGGGGTTTAAACTAATTTGTCAGGGGAGTGGGAAAGGGAGTTGTAGTCCAGAAGTCAGTGAGGGTGGTGAGGTATTGGGTAAGGTATCAGGGTCAAGGGTGGGTACTGGTAGACAGGAAGGTGGGTTGAAGTGTGTCTACTTCAATGCAAGGAGCATCCGGAACAAGGTAGATGAACTTGGGGTGTGGATTGGTACTTGGGACTACGATGTTGTGGCCATTACGGAGACGTGGGTAGAACAAGGACAGGAATGGTTGTTGGACGTTCCGGGGTATAGATGTTTCACAAAGTGTAGGGAAGCTGGTAAAAGAGGTGGAGGAGTGGCATTGTTAATCAAGGATAGTTTAACGGCTGCGGAAAGGCACTTCGTGGGGGATCTGCACACTGAGGTAATATGGGCTGAAGTTAGAAATAGGAAAGGAGCGGTCACGTTGCTAGGAGTTTACTATAGGCCCCCAAATAGTAATAGAGATGTGGAGGAAGAAATTGCTAAGCAGATTATGGATATGTGTGGGGGTCACAGGGTAGTTGTCATGGGGGACTTTAACTTTCCAAATATTGATTGGAACCTTTGTAGGTCAAATAGTTTGGATGGGGCAGTTTTTGTGCAGTGTGTGCGGGAGGGTTTCCTGACACAATATGTGGATGGGCCGACTAGAGGTGAGGCCACATTGGATTTGGTACTGGGAAATGAACCGGGCCAAGTGTTAGATTTGGTTGTGGGAGAGCAATTTGGAGATAGTGACCACAATTCGGTGTCTTTTGTTATTGCAATGGAGAGGGATAGGGCCGTACGGCAGGGCAAGGTTTACAATTGGGGGAGGGGTAATTATGATGCGATTAGGCAAGAATTAGGGGGCATAAGTTGGGAACAGAAACTGTCAGAGAAAGGAACTAATGAAAAGTGGAACTTTTTCAAGGAACAAATACTGGATGTCCTTGATAGGTATGTTCCTGTCAGGCAGGGAGGAAATGGCCGAGTGAGGGAACCATGGTTCACAAAAGAGGTGGAATGACTTGTGAAAAGGAAGAGGGAAGCTTATGTAGGGATGAGGAACAAGGTTCAGATGGCTCGATTGAGGGTTACAAGTTAGCAAGGAATGAGCTGAAAAAGGGGCTTAGGAGAGCTAGGAGGGGACATGAGAAGTCC
Organism: Mustelus asterias; assembly: GCF_964213995.1. Classification (NCBI taxonomy): domain Eukaryota; kingdom Metazoa; phylum Chordata; class Chondrichthyes; order Carcharhiniformes; family Triakidae; genus Mustelus; species Mustelus asterias. Next base: position 21,074 of record NW_027592160.1, read on the forward strand.
TTGGCGGGTCGGATCAAGGAAAACCCCAAGGCTTTTTACTCTTATGTGAGGAATAAAAGAATGACCAGGGTGAGGTTAGGGCCGGTCAAGGACAGTAGTGGGAACTTGTGTATGGAGTCAGTAGAGATAGGCGAGGTGATGAATGAATACTTTTCTTCAGTGTTCACCAAGGAGAGGGGCCATGTTTTTGAGGAAGAGAAGGTGTTACAGGCTAATAGGCTGGAGGAAATAGATGTTCGGAGGGAGGATGTCTTGGCAGTTTTGAATAAACTGAAGGTCGATAGGTCCCCTGGGCCTGATGAAATGTATCCTAGGATTCTGTGGGAGGCAAGGGATGAGATTGCAGAGCCTTTGGCGCTGATCTTTGGGTCCTCGCTGTCCACGGGGATGGTGCCAGAGGACTGGAGAATGGCGAATGTTGTTCCTCTGTTTAAGAAAGGGAATAGAAATGACCCTGGTAATTATAGACCGGTTAGTCTTACTTCGGTGGTTGGTAAATTGATGGAAAGGGTCCTTGGGGATGGGATTTACGACCATTTAGAAAGATGCGGATTAATCCGAGATAGTCAGCACGGATTCGTGAAGGGCAAGTCGTGCCTCACAAATTTGATAGAATTTTTTGAGGAGGTAACTAAGTGTGTTGATGAAGGTAGGGCAGTTGATGTCATATACATGGATTTTAGTAAGGCGTTTGATAAGGTCCCCCATGGTCGGCTTATGATGAAAGTGAGGAGGTGTGGGATAGAGGGAAAGTTGGCCGATTGGATAGGTAACTGGCTGTCTGACCGAAGACAGAGGGTGGTGGTCGATGGAAAATTTTCGGATTGGAGGCAGGTTGCTAGCGGTGTGCCGCAGGGATCAGTGCTTGGTCCTCTGCTCTTTGTGATTTTTATTAATGACTTAGAGGAGGGGGCTGAAGGGTGGATCAGTAAATTTGCTGATGACACCAAGATTGGTGGAGTAGTGGATGAGGTGGAGGGCTGTTGTAGGCTGCAAAGAGACATAGATAGGATGCAAAGCTGGGCTGAAAAATGGCAAATGGAGTTTAACCCTGATAAATGTGAGGTGATTCATTTTGGTAGGACAAATTTAAATGTGGATTACAGGGTCAAAGGTAGGGTTCTGAAGACTGTGGAGGAACAGAGAGATCTTGGGGTCCATATCCACAGATCTCTAAAGGTTGCCAGTCAAGTGGATAGAGCTGTGAAGAAGGCCTATAGTGTGTTAGCTTTTATTAACAGGGGGTTGGAGTTTAAGAGCCGTGGGGTTATGCTGCAACTGTACAGGACCTTGGTGAGACCACATTTGGAATATTGTGTGCAGTTCTGGTCACCTCACTATAAGAAGGATGTGGAAGCGCTGGAAAGAGTGCAGAGGAGATTTACCAGGATGCTGCCTGGTTTGGAGGGTAGGTCATATGAGGAAAGGTTGAGGGAGCTAGGGCTGTTCTCTCTGGAGCGGAGGAGGCTGAGGGGAGACTTAATAGAGGTGTATAAAATGATGAAGGGGATAGATAGAGTGAACGTTCAAAGACTATTTCCTCGGGTGGATGGAGCTATTACAAGGGGGCATAACTATAGGGTTCGTGGTGGGAGATACAGGACGGATATCAGAGGTAGAGTGGTTGGGGTGTGGAATGGACTGCCTGCAGTGATAGTGGAGTCAGACACTTTAGAAACATTTACGCGGTTATTGGATAGGCACATGGAGCACACCAGGATGATAGGGAGTGGGATAGCTTGATCTTGGTTTCAGATAAAGCTCGGCACAACATCGTGGGCCGAAGGGCCTGTTCTGTGCTGTACTGTTCTATGTTCTATGTATTAAGGAAAAACCAAAGGCGTTCTATAAATATGTGAAGTGTGAAAGGATGAGACGTGAAGGAATAGGGCCGATAAACGGTGAAGGCGGGAAAATCTGTACGGAACCAGTAGAAATGGCAGAGGTGCTTAATGAGTATTTTGCCTCAGTTTTCACAGAGGAGAAGGACCTGGGTGGATGTCCTGTGGGCTTGCGGTGGACTGAAAAGATTGAGTATGTGGACTTTAACAAAGAGGTTGTGCTGGAATCTTTGAATGGCATCAAGATAGATAAGTCGCCGGGTCTGGATGGAATGTACCCCAGGTTACTGTGGGAGGCGAGGGAAGAGATTGCAGAGCCTCTGGCGATGATCTTTGCGTCGTTGATAAAGACGGGGGAAGTGCCGGAGGATTGGAGGATTGCGGATGTGGTTCCTATTTTCAAGAAGGGGAATAGGGATAGCCCAGGTAATTACCGACCGGTGAGTCTAACCTCAGTGGTTGGTAAGCTGGTGGAGAAGATCCTGAAGGACAAGATTTATGAGCATTGAGAGAGGTTTAGTATGCTCAAGAATACTCAGCATGGCTTTGTCAAAGGCAAGATCGTGCCTTACGAGCCTGGTGGAGTTCTTCGAAAATGTGACTAAACACATTGACGAAGGGCAAGTGGTAGATGTGGTTTATATGGATTTTAGCAATGCGTTCGATAAGGTCCCCCGTGCAAAGCTTCTGGAAAAAGTGAGAGGGCATGGGATCCAAGGGGCTGCTGCCCTGTGGATCCAGAACTGGCTTGCCCAAAGGAACACAGAAAGAGTTTTAACACCAGGTTAAAGTCCAACAGGTTTATTTGGTAGCAAATACTATTAGCTTTTGGAGCGCTGCTCCTTCGTCAGATGGAGTGGAAATGTGCTCTCAAATAGGGCACAGAGACACAAAATCAAGTTACAGAATACTGATTAACATGCGAATCCCTACAACCAACCAGATCTTAAAGATACAGACAATGTCGGTGGAGGGAGCATTAAGCACAGGTTAAAGAGATGTGTATTGTCTCCAGACAGGACAGCCCGCAAGTCCAGGAGGCAAGCTGTGGGGGTTACTGATAATGTGACATAAATCCAACATCCCGGTTTAGGCCGTCCTCATGTGTGCGGAACTTGGCTATCAGTTTCTGCTCAGTGACTCTGCGCTGTCGTTGTGGATAGTCTGGAGGGATGTCAGAAGTTACAGAGGGACATAGGATGCAAGACTGGGCAGACAAGTGGCAGATGGACTTCAACCCAGATAAATGCGTAGTGGTCCATTTTGGCAGGTCAAATGGAATGAAGGAGTACAATATAAAGGGAAAGACTCTTAGTACTGTAGAGGATCAGAAGGACCTTAGGGTCCGGGTCCATAGGACTCTAAAATCGGCCCCGCAGGTGGAGGAGGTGGTTAAGAAGGCGTATTGTGTGCTGGCCTTTATCAATCGAGGGATTGAGTTTAGGAGTCCGGGGATAATGATGCAGCTATATAAGACCCTCGTCAGACCCCACTTGGAGTACTGTGCTCAGTTCTGGTCACCTCATTACAGGAAGGATGTGGAAAAGATTGAAGGGTGCAGAGGCGATTTACAAGGATGTTGCCTGGATTGAGTGGCATGCCTTATCAGGATAAGCTGAGGGAGCTTGGTCTTTTCTCCTTGGAGAGATGTAGGGTGAGAGGAGACCTAATAGAGGTATATAAGATGTTGAGAGGCATAGATCGGGTGGACTCTCAGAGGCTTTTTCCCAAGGTGGAAATGGCTGCTACAAGAGGACACAGGTTTAAAGTGTTGGGGGCTAGGTACAGGGGAGCAGTTTGGGGCAAAGTTTTCACTCAGAGGGTGGTGGGCGAGTGGAATCGGCTGCCGTCAGTGGTGGTGGAGGCAAATTCAATAGGGTCTTTTAAGAGACTCCTGGATGAGTACATGGGACTTAATAGGATGGAGGGTTATAGGTAGGTCTAGAAGGTAGGGATATGTTCGGCACAACTAGTGGGGCCGAAGGGCCTGTTTTGTGCTGTAGTGTTTTCTATGTTTCTAATTAGCATTTTGGATGTCCTACAAGAAATCGGTTTCATGCTTCAGCTTTTGAGTTCTTGCACAAATACCTGCATTTATGCAGCAACTCAGAATAAATTCCGTCACGAATTGAAGTCTGTGCTGAAATATCCCATCACTCTCATCTTGAAATGTTGCTGGGGAAACAAATAGAAATTAAAACATGTCCAGAGCAAAACATCCCGCCACCGATTGCTATTTCATTGTCAGCTTCAACAAATATGCAGCAATTTGACTTCATGCAAACCACTGGATAAATCATTCCAACCTTTAACATGTTAATAAAATAAGATAAACAAACAACTTTCCACCTGGATCAAATAATCTGCTTGTTCTTTCTATATTGTTATATTTTTATTCATTTATGGGATGTGGGAGTTGCCGGCTGGACCCAGCGTTTATTGTCCATCCCTCACTGCCCCCCATTTCAGAGGGCATTTGAGAGTCACCCACACACCTGTGGGTCTGGAGTCTCATGGAGGCCAGACCGGGTAAGGATGGCAGATTTCCTTCCCTAAAGGTCATTAGTGAACCAGATGGGTTTTTCCAACAATTGGCAATCATTTCATGGTCATTGTTAGACTTTTAATTCCATATTTTTATTGAATTCAAATTTCACCAGCGGCCGTGGTGGGATTTGAACCTGGGTCTCTGGATTACAAATCTAGAGACGATACCATTGTGCCACCGCCTACCTTGGCATGTCCTTGTCGTAACGTGCCATGGACAAGACCCAGAGGTCTCAGCTAAAAACCATCCACGTGATAACTGAGCCACGATGAGGATTGGTGATTGTTGCATTGTGTAGAACATAGAACAGAGAATATAGAACAGTACAGCACAGAACAGGCCCTTAGGCCCACGATGTTGTGCCAAGCTTTGTCTGAAACCCAGATCAAGCTATTTCCTCCCTATCATCCCGAAGTACTCCATGTGCCTATCCAATAGCTTCTTAAATGTTCCTAAAGTTGCTGACTCCACTATCCCTGCAGGCAGTCCATTCCACACCCTAACCACTCTCTGCGTAAAGAACCTACCTCGGACATCCTTCCTATATCTCCCACCATGAACCCTATAGTTATGCCCGCTAGTTACCGCTCCATTCACCCGAGGAAATAGTCTTTGAACGTTCACTCTATCTATCCCCCTCATCATCTTATAAACCTCTATCAAGTCTCCTTTCAACCTCCTCCACTCCAAAGAGAAAAGCCCAAGTTCCCTCAACCTTTCCTCATAAGACCTACCCTCCAAACCAGGCAGCATCCTGGTAAATCTCCTTTGCACTCTGTCCAGTGTCTCCACATCCTTCTTGTAGTGAGGTGACCAGAACTGCACACAATATTCCAAATGTGGTCTCACCAAGGTCCTGTACAGTTGCAGCATAACCCCACGGCTCTTAAACTCAAACCCCCTGTTAATGAATGCCAACACACTATAGGCCTTCTTCACGGCTCTATCCACTTGAGTGGCAACCTTCAGAGACCTATGGATATGAACCCCAAGATCTCTCTGTTCCTCCACATTCTTCAGAAACCTACCTTTGACCCTGTAATCCACATTTAAATTTGTCCTACCAAAATGAATCACCTCGCATTTGTCAGGGTTAAACTCCATTTGCCATTTTTCAGCCCAGCTCTGCATCCTATCTATATCTCTTTGCAGCCTACAACAGCCCTCCACCTCATCCACTACTCCACCAATCTTGGTGTCATCAGCAAATTTACTGATCCACCCTTCAGCCCCCTCCTCCAAGTCATTTATAAAAATTACAAATAGCAGACGACCAAGCACTGATCCCTGTGGCACTCCGCTGGTAACCGGTTTCCAGTCTGAAAATTTTCCATCCACCCCCACCCTCTGTCTTCTGTTAGATACAGTAAGAAGTTTAACAACACCAGGTTAAAGTCCAACAGGTTTATTTGGTAGCAAAAGCCACACAAGCTTTCGGAGCTGCAAGCCCCTTCTTCAGGTGAGTGGGAATTCTGTTCACAAACAGAGCATATAAAGACTCAAACTCAATTTACATGAATAATGGTTGGAATGCGAATACTTACAACTAATCAAGTCTTTAAGAAACAAAACAATGTGAGTGGAGAGAGCATCAAGACAGGCTAAAAAGATGTGTATTGTCTCCAGACAAGACAGCCAGTGAAACTCTGTGGGGGTTACAAATAGTGTGCCATGAACCCGGTTGAGGCCGTCCTCGTGTGTGCGGAACTTGGCTATCAGTTTCTGCTCAGCGACTCTGCGCCGTCGTGTGTCGCGAAGGCCACCTTGGAGAACGCTTACCCGAATATCAGAGGCCGAATGCCCGTGACCGCTGAAGTGCTCCCCAACAGGAAGAGAACAGTCTTGCCTGGTGATTGTCGAGTGGTGTTCATTCATCCGTTGTCGCAGCGTCTGCATAGTTTCCCCAATGTACCATGCCTCGGGACATCCTTTCTTGCAGCGTATCAGGTAGACAACGTTGGCCGAGTTGCAAGAGTATGTACCGCGTACCTGGTGGATAGTGTTCTCACGTGAGATGATGGCATCTGTGTTGATGATCCGGCACGTCTTGCAGAGGTTGCTGTGGCAGGGTTGTGTGGTGTCATGGTCACTGTTCTCCTGAAGGCTGGGTAGTTTGCTGCGGACAATGGTCTGTTTGAGGTTGTGCGGTTGTTTGAAGGCAAGAAGTGGGGGTGTGGGGATGGCCTTGGCGAGATGTTCGTCTTCATCAATGACATGTTGAAGGCTCCGGAGGAGATGCCGTAGCTTCTCCGCTCCGGGGAAGTACTGGACAACGAAGGGTACTCTGTCCACTGTGTCCCGTGTTTGTCTTCTGAGGAGGTCGGTGCGGTTTTTCGCTGTGGCGCGTTGGAACTGTTGATCAATGAGTCGAGCGCCATATCCTGTTCTTATGAGGGCATCTTTCAGCATCTGGAGGTGTCTGTTGCGATCCTCCTCATCCGAGCAGATCCTGTGTATACGGAGGGCTTCTCTGTAGGGGATGGCTTCTTTAACGTGTTTAGGGTGGAAGCTGGAGAAGTGGAGCATCGTGAGGTTATCCGTGGGTTTGCGGTACAGTGAGGTGCTGAGGTGACCGTCCTTAATGGAGATGCGTGTGTCCAAGAATGCAACCGATTCTGGATAGGAGTCTATGGTGAGTCTGATGGTGGGATGGAACTTGTTGATGTCATCATAGAGTTGTTTCAGTGATTGCTCACCATGAGTCCAAAGGAAGAAAATGTCATCGATGTATCTAGTGTATAGCATCGGTTGAAGGTCCCGTGCGGTGAAGAAGTCTTGTTCGAACCTGTGCATGAAGATGTTGGCATATTGAGGTGCGAATTTGGTCCCCATGGTTGTTCCGTGTGTCTGGATGAAGAACTGGTTGTTGAAGGTGAAGATATTGTGGTCCAGGATGAAGCGGATGAGATGTAAAATTGCATCTGGAAACTGGCAGTTGTTGGCGCTGAGCACTGAGGCCGTTGCAGCAATGCCATCGTCATGGGGGATGCTGGTGTAGAGTGCCGAGACATCCATTGTGACAACTTCTTACTGTGTTTACCCCAGTCCAACGTCGGCATCTCCACATTCTGTTAGATAGCCAGTTACCTATCCAATCGGCCAAACTTCCCTCTATCCCACACATCCTTACTTTCTTCATAAGCCGACCATGGTGGACTTTATCAAACGCCTTACTAAAATCCATGTATATGACATCAACTGCACTACCTTCATCTACATACTTAGTTACCTCTTCAAAAAATTCTATCAAATTTGTGAGGCAAGACTTGCCCTTCACAAATCCGTGCTGACTATCCCGGATTGAGCTGCATCTTTCTAAATGGTCGTAAATCCTATCCCTGAGGACCTTTTCCATCAACTTACCGACCACCGAAGTAAGACTAACCGGCCTATAATTACCAGGGTCATTTCTATTCCCTTTCTTAAACAGAAGAACAACATTCGCCACTCTCTAGTCCTCTGGCACCACCCCCCTGGACAGTGAGGACGCAAAGATCAATGCCAAAGGCTCTGCTATCTCATCCCTTGCCTCCCAAAGACTCCTAGGATATATTTCATCAGGCCCAGAGGACTTATCAACTTTCAGTTTTTTCAAAATTGCTAGTACATCTTCCCTCCGAACATCTACTTCCTCCAGCCTATCAGCCTGTGACACCCTCTCTTCCTCAAAAACATGGCCCCTCTCCTTGGTGAACACTGAAGAAAAGTATTCATTCATCACCTCTCCTATCTCTTCTGAATCCATGCACAAATTCCCACTGCCGTCCTTGACCGGCCCCAACCTCACCCTGGTCATTCTTTTATTCCTCACATAAGAGTAAAAAGCCTTGGGGTTTTCCTTGATCCGACCCGCCAAGGACTTCTCATGCCCCCTCCTCGCTCTCCTAAGCCCCTTTTTCAGCTCATTCCTTGCTAACTTGTAACCCTCCATCGAGCCAACTGAACCTTGTTTTCTCAACCTTACACATGCTTCCTTCTTCCTCTTGACAAGACATTCCACCTCTTTTGTGAACCATGGTTCCCTCACTCGGCCATTTCCTCTCTGCCTGGCAGGGACATACCTATCAAGGACACGCAGTATTTGTTCCTTGAAAAAGTTCCACTTTTCATTAGTGCCTTTCCCTGACAATTTTTGTTCCCATCCTATGCTTCCTAATTCCCACCTGATTGCATCATAATTACCTCTCCCCCAATTGTAAACTATGCCCTGCCGCATGGCCCTCTCCCTCTCCATTGCAATAACAAAAGACACCGAATTGTGGTCACTATCTCCAAAGTGTTCTCCCACAACCAAATCCAACACTTGGCCCGGTTCATTTCCCATTACCAAATCCAATGTGGCCCCACCTCTTGTCGGCTTATCCACATATTGTGTCAGGAACCCCTCCTGCACACACTGCACAAAAACTGCCCCATCCGAACTATTCGACCTATAAAGGCTCCAATCAATATTTGGAAAGTTAAAGTCCCCCATGACAACTACCCTGTGACCTCCACACCTATCCATAATTTGCTTAGCAATTTCTTGCTCCACATCTCTATTACTATTTGGGGGCCTATAGTAAACTCCTAACAACGTGACCGCTCCTTTCCTATTTCTAACCTCAGCCCATATTACCTCTGGAGGCAGATCCCCTTCGAAATGCCTTTCTGCAGCCGTTACACTCTCCTTGATTAACAGTGCCACTCCTCCACCTCTTTTACCAGCTACCCTACACTTACTGAAACATCTATACCCCGGAACTTCCAACAACCATTCATGTCCTTGTTCTACCCATGTTTCCGTAATGGCCACAACATCGTAGTCCCAAGTGCCAATCCACGCCCCAAGTTCACCTACCTTATTTCGGATGCTCCTTGCATTGAAGTAGACACACTTCAACCCACCTTCTTGTCTGCTGGTACCCACCTTTGACCATGATACCCTTCCCAGTACCTCACTACACTCACTGACCTCCGGACTACAACTCCTTTTCCCATCCCCCTGACAAATTAGTTTAAACCCCCCCGAAGAGCTGTAGCAAATTTCCCTCCCAGGATATTGGTGCCCTTCTGGTTCAGGTGTACCCCGTCCTGTTGGTACAGGTCCCACCTTCCCCAGAAAGTGTTCCAATTATCCACATAGCTGAAACCCTCCCTCCTACACCATCCCTGCATCCATGTGTTTAACTGCACTCTCTCCCTGTTCCTCAGCTCGCTATCCCGTGGCACCGGCAACATACCAGAGATGACAACCTGTTTTGTCCTGGCTCTCAGCTTCCACCCTAGCTCCCTGAATTCCTGTTTTAAATCCCCGTCCCCTCTCTTACCTATTTCTTTGGTGCCGGCGTGCACCACGACTTGTGACTGTTCCCCCTCCCCCTTTAGAATCCTGAAGACACGGTCGGAGATGTCACGGACCCTGGCATCCGGGAGGCAACATACCATCCGTGAGTCTCTCTTGTTGCCACAGAACCTCCTATCTATCCCTCTAACAAATGAATCCCCAATAACTATAGCTCTACCGCTCTCCCCCTTTCCCTTCTGAGCCACAGGGACGGACTCAACGCTGGCGATCTGGTCACTGCGGCTCACCACTGGTAGGTCGCCCCCCTCACCTGTATCCAAAGTGGAATACTTGTTGCTAAGGGGAACGACCACAGGGGATCAACTGCGCCAAGTGCTCCGGACTCCTGGTTGGTCCGTGGGAGACGGACCTTCCTCCGGAGGTGCTCAGGCCTTTCACCTGGAGCAGGACCAACCTCCTCGACTTGGGGGCCCATCTCTGCCCAGCCGAGGAATCCTGGCCGGCAACCTGGCAGGAGCTGGAGGCCAAAGTCTCTGCACACCTGAGTCACTGGACAGGACTGCTCCGAGTGCTGTCCTGCAGAGCGCGAGTTCTCATCATTAACCAGCTGCTCGCCTCCATGTTGTGGTACCGGCTGGTCCCTTTGACCCCTCCCCCTGGCTTTGTCACAAATCTCCAGAAAACCCTTGTGCGGTTTTTCTGGGACAACCGACTGCACTGGGTCTCTGCCGAGGTTCTGCATCTCCCGCTTGCGGAGGGCGGTCAGGGTCTCGTGTGCCTTCGCACACAGGTAGCGACCTTCCACCTCCAGACCCTGCAGAGATACCTTTACGTCGAGCCTCCTCCACGATGGTGTGCCCTGGCAACGGATTTCTTCCGCCAGTTGCACGGCCTGAATTACGACGTGCAGCTGCTGCATATAAATCTGGGGTGTATTCCGACCTCCTTGCGGGAGTTGCCCGTCTTTTACCAGGACCTCCTCACTGTCTGGAACACGGTCGCCTCACGACACAGCATCAGGAGTAGCGACCCTCGTGCGAGAGCCACTGCTCAGGAATCCGCTCCTCCAGCTGTATAACTTCAGGTGGCTGACGGAGAGGGGGGCTGTGGCCGCCGGGGTGACCAAGATCGGGGACGTGCTGGATGGCGGAGGAGCGGGCAGGATGAGCCCCCGCGTGCTGGCTGAGCGCGCGGGGGTGGCCGTCTGGCGCGCGGCCAAAGCCATCCAAGACCTTAGAACGGTCGTGCTCGGCCCCGAAAGTGCACGTGGTCTCGAGGCGGCGCAGGCGTGCGGTGGGATCCTGCCCAAGCGTTCCCCTGTTTGGACGGAATTCCACATTGGTCCAAAACCTTTCCCTCCCCCTCCCGGGTCAGGTGACCCACAGTGTGTGCCGCCTCACGGAAATTCCCTCCGTGCCTTTTTCCACCTCGCTGAGGCGTTTCCTGTACGGGCTGCTGCTGCACACCTTCCACTACCGCATCCTCGCCCATCGCCCGGATACACCTTGGCGGGCCTTGTTGCCGCCGGGCGGCGGAGGTCCCCAGTGGAGGTCCCTCTACGGAAGGATCTCCACCAATTACATGGGAGACCTGGGGTGGAGGGTGATGCATGCAGCAGTTCTGCACAACCGTAGGATTCACTGGTTCACGGGCTCCGAAGACTGCCCCTTCTGTGGACTTGTGGAGTCCATGGACCATGTCGACATTTTGTGTCTCAGGTTGCACTTCCATTTTGTTTTCCTGAAGAACCTTTTATTGATGTTTTGTTTGCACTTCAGTCCCACGCTCCTGGTCTCCGGGCACCTGGTGCGGAGAGGGGCGGGTCGGGGTGGCGAGCTCCTCGTGAACCTGCTCCTGGGCTTGGCGAAACACGCCATTAACAGGTCCAGGCAGCGGGCGATTGAGGGGGCCGTCCATCCCGACTGTCTGCCCCTCTACCGCGGCTACATTCGCGGCCAGGTGTCTCTGGAGAGGGAGCATGCGGTGTCCACGGGCGTGGTTGACGCCTTCCGCACCCGTTGGGCACTGCAGGGGTTGGGGTGTATTATTGACCTTGATAATCACATTTTAAATTGATGTCTTTAAGTTTCAAAGAACAAAAGAACAAAGAACAATACAGCACAGGAACAGGCCCTTCGGCCCTCCAAGCCCGCGCCGCTCCCCGGTCCAGGATTGAATCCTGAATCCAGGATCCCCGCCCAATTTTCCAGCCTATCTACATACCAATATCCTATCCACCGATCTGTCCCTCACAGCTACGATGCTTTGTTCATCACAACCTATTAACTCACCCCCACCCCCCCATTCCAGACCATGTGATCTCCAGGGAGAGGCGAAAACCCAGAGTGAAAACCCCAGGGCCAATATGAGGAAAAGAAATCTGGGAAATTCCTCTCCGACCCCCTGAGGCGATCGAAACGAGTCCAGGAGATCACACTGGCCCTGATCGGAAAATGCTTCCCAACCCTAGTCATTTCCACTTCCACGAACACCATATGAATTCCCTGCCCCCGAGACAGGTTCCCAACTATCCGCAGTCTCGCTCTGTACTGGCACCAGCATGATGATCATAGAATGAAGCCTTGAAACGAGAAACAAGGAACAATTAGCCCGCGCCGCTCCCTGGTCCAAACTAGACCACTCTTTTGTATCCCTCCATTCCCACTCCGTTCATATAGCTGTCTAGATAAGTCTTAAACGTTCCCAGTGTGTCCGCCTCCACCACCTTGCCCGGCAACACATTCCAGGCCCCCACGACCCTCTGTGTAAAATATGTCCTTCTGATATCTGTGTTAAACCTCCCCCCCTTCACCTTGAACCTATGACCCCTCGTGAACGTCACCACCGACCCGGGGAAAAGCTTCCCACCGTTCACCCTATCTATGCCTTTCATAATTTTATACACCTCTATTAAGTCTCCCCTCATCCTCCGTCTTTCCAAGGAGAACAACCCCAGTTTCCCCAATCTCTCCTCATAACCAAGCCCCTCCATACCAGGCAACATCCTGGTAAACCTCCTCTGTACTCTCTCTCCAAAGCCTCCACGTCCTTCTGGTAGTGTGGCGACCAGAACTGGACGCAGTATTCCAAATGCGGCCGAACCAACGTTCTATACATCTGCAACATCAGACCCCAACTCTTATACTCTATGCCCCGTCCTATAAAGGCAAGCATGCCATATGCCTTCTTCACCACCTTCTCCACCTGTGACGTCACCTTCAAAGATCTGTGGACTTGCACACCCAGGTCCCTCTGCATCTCTACACCCTTTATGGTTCTTCCATTTATCGTGTAGCTCCTCCCTACATTATTCCCACCAAAATGCATCACTTCGCATTTATCAGGATTGAACTCCATCTGCCATTTCCTTGCCCAAATTTCCAGCCTATCTATATCCTTCTGTAGCCTCTGACAATGTTCCTCACTATCTGCAAGTCCTGCCAGTTTTGTGTCGTCCGCAAACTTACTGATCACCCCAGTTACTCCTTCTTCCAGATCATTTATATAAATCACAAACAGCAGAGGTCCCAATACAGAGCCCTGCGGTACACCACTAGTCACAGGCCTCCAGCCGGAAAAAGACCCTTCCACTACCACCCTCTGTCTTCTATGACCAAGCCAGTTCTCCACCCATCTAGCCACCTCCCCCTTTATCCCATGAGATCCAACCTTTTTCACTAGCCTACCATGAGGGACTTTGTCAAACGCTTTACTAAAGTCCATATAGACAACATCCACGGCCCTTCCTTTGTCAACCATTTTGGTCACTTCTTCAAAAAACACCACCAGGTTAGTGAGGCATGACCTCCCTCTCACAAAACCATGCTGACTATCGTTAATGAGTTTATTCCTTTCTAAATGCGCATACATCCTATCTCTAAGAATCTTCTCCAAAAAATTCCCCACCACGGACGTCAAGCTCACCGGCCTATAATTACCCGGGTTATCCTTCCTACCCTTCTTAAATAACGGGACCACATTGGCTATCCTCCAATCCTCTGGGACCTCACCTGTGTCCAGTGACGAGACAAAGATTTGCGTCAGAGGCCCAACGATTTCACCTCTCGTCTCCCTGAGCAGCCTTGGATAGATTCCATCAGGCCCTGGGGATTTGTCAGTCTTTATATTCTCTAACAAACCTAACACTTCCTCCTTTGTAATGGAGATTTTTTCCAACGGTTCAACACTCCCCTCAGAGACACTCCCAGTCAACACTTCCCTCTCCTTTGTGAATACCGACGCAAAGTATTCATTTAGGATCTCCCCTACTTCTTTGGGCTCCAAGCATAAGTCCCCACTTTTGTCCCTGAGAGGTCCAATTTTTTCCCTAACAACCCTTTTGTTCCTAACGTATGAATAAAATGCCTTGGGATTCTCCTTAATCCTGTCTGCCAAGAACATTTCGTGACCCCTTTTTGCTCTTCTAATTCCCCGTTTGAGTACTTTCCTACTTTCATTGTACTCCTCCAGAGTTCCCTCCGTTTTTAGCTGCTTGGACCTAACATACACCTCTCTTTTCTTTTTGACCAGTCCCTCAATTTCCCTGGTTATCCACGGTTCTCTAATCCTACCCTTCCTATCCTTCTTTTTTACAGGCACATGCTTGTCCTGTAGCACTAACAACCGTTCCTTAAAAGACTGCCACATACCAGATGTGGATTTACCCTCAAACAACCTCTCCCAATCAAGAAATGCGCATACATCCTATCTCTAAGAATCTTCTCCAACAACTTCCCCACCACGGACGTCAAGCTCACCGGCCTATAATTACCCGCGTTATCCTTCCTACCCTTCTTAAATAACGGGACCACATTGGCTATCTCGCCAGGCCCAGGAGCAGGTTCACGAGGAGGTCGGCATCCCGACCCGCCCCTCTCCGCACCAGGTGCCCGTAGATCAGGAGTGTGGGACTGAAGTGCAAACAGATCATCAATAAGAGGTGTTTGAGGAAACCAAAAAGGGTGTGCAGCCTAAAACACACAACGTAGACATGGTCCACGGACTGCACGAGGCCACAGAAATACAAATTTCCTTTGTACTTTGATTTTTGTTCGGGCTGTTCCCCTCCTTTTGGGGAGCTGCCCCCTTTACTTTGTCCTGATTTAAGTTGAGTTTGTTTATTTGGTTTGACCTAAAAAGAGGCCAAAGCCTAGACCCCCCCTCCCGGGTCAGGTGCCCCACAGGTTGTGCCGTCTCACGGAAGTGTCCTCCGTGCCTTTTTCCACCTCGCTGAGGCGTTTCCTGTACGGGCTGCTGCTGCACACCTTCCACTACCGCATCCTCGCCTGTCGCCCGGATACACCTTGGCAGGCCTTGTTGCCGCCGGGCGGCGGAGGTCCCCAGGGGAGGTACCTCTACGGAGGGATCTCCCCCAATTATCTCAGGGACCTGGGGTGGACGGTGCTGCACGCAGCAGTGCCGTGCAACCGTAGGTTTTTCCGGTACACGGGCTCCCGAGACTGCCCTTTCTGTGGCCTCGTGGAGTCCGTGGACCATGTCTACGTTCTGTGTTTTAGGCTGCACACCCTTTTTTGGTTTCCTCAAACACCTCTTATTGATGTTTTGTTTGCACTTCAGTCCCACGCTCCTGATCTACGGGCACCTGGTGCGGAGAGGGGCGGGTCGGGATGCCGACCTCCTCGTGAACCTGCTCCTGGGCCTGGCGAGACGCGCCATCAATAGGTCCAGGCAGCGGGCGATCGACGGGGCCGTCCACCCCGACTGTCTGCCCCTCTACCGCGGCTACATTCGCGGCCAGGTGTCCTTGGAGAGGGAGCATGCGGTGTCCACGGGCGCGGTTGACACCTTCCGCGACCGCTGGGCGCCGCAGGGGCTGGGGTGTATTATCGACCCCGATAATCACCTTTTGGTTTGACGTTTTAAGTTTCCTTTCGACTTTGATTTTGGTTCGGGCTGTTCCCCCCTTCCTTTTGGGGAGCCGCCCCTTTTACTTTGTCCCTAAGTTAATTTGAGTTCGTTTACTTGATTGGTGCCGAAAGAGCTATCGAAAGAGTTGGGTAATTGGTTCAATTGTTGTTATTGATTCTGGAATAATTGCTGTCAGCTGAGTGTGGGCTGTGTGTATAAAAGGTGTCGCTTGGTGCCTGAAGGGATGGTTCAGTTGTTTGGGATGATGGGGGATTTTGGAGTGAGGAGTTTCTTCCCAGTGCTGGTGTTAGTTGGAGCTGTTTGTTGCTCTGATACTTGGCAACAGTTTCCAGGCCACAGGTTTCCATGGATAATAGTCAAAGCCACCCCTAGGCCTCAGACATTCCCTCCTCCTGGGCCTCCCTTTGATTCCCATTTCCGTGTGTCTGAGGGTCAAGGTGTGTCTCCAGTGCAGAGTGTGAGGGTGCAGTGTGGAGAGGACAAGCTGCTGCTCAGGGTCCAGCTGGATTTATTTGGAACCAGGCACCTGGTTAAAGCTGCTGATCTGACCCTGGGGACAGCAGGTTGTCGGCCAACCAGGATCTACTCTCAGAACCACACTGTCCTCTTTGACTATGGACTCCATGAGTGTGGCAGCAGATTGCAGGTAATGTGAATCCTCAAACTCTGCCTCTGAGCTGGGGCTGTAGGTTGTTCCCCACTCTTCACTCCAGCACTGGGTGAGATGTCATTGATATTGAGGAGATAGCTGTCTCCTGCTTTATAAACCCCAAACTAGCTTTCTATTCAGGATTGTACTTTACTTTCTCTGGTCTGAGTCTCTCCAACCCCATTGTTCTGGAAGCTTCTCTTTGCTTCCTCCAAGCTGTTCCTAGTTTGAAGATTTTTACAGTTTGATTTCCCCTCATTCAGATCAACTCAACTGAGGGTTGAGTTTCAGTCCAATTTAGTCCAAATGGGTTGAGTCTGAATGAAATGGGATTTGAGATGGATTGGACGAAATAAGAACTCCACACTTCCCACTTTCCCAGTCATTGGAATAAATGGGGTTCTGATTCCAAACTGTTCTATTTCCATGCTCCAGATTACTGACAACTTGTGGCTCATTTTCCTGTTAACTGAAGCTTTCATTGAACCACTTCCCTGTTAATTGATTCTGGTCTTGTGCTAATCATCTCTCCTTGCAGGAAGGGATGAGGTTGCATAGCAACACTGCTAACCAGATAAGGCCCTTCTGCCTGTTCCCCAGTCATTAAGATCAAGACTGAGCTTCCCACAGCCTCCATGTTCCTGTCCTCACAACATGATTCCCTCAATGGCCAAAAATAAATGCCTCTGTCCTGAATATCCTCTGAGTGACCATTCCCAGCCCTCTGGGGCTGGAGAGAATTCCAAAGATTCATCAGCTGCTGAAGGAAATTCGTCGTCACATAAATCCTAAATGACTGACCCCTGACTTGAGAAGACTCCCTGCTAACACACTCCAGCTTGGGAGAAGCAGCCTCTTCACACTGACCCTGTCAATCCTGCTGAAGAATTGTTTTAATGAGATGAGTTCATTGTTAACCCCAGTGTAGAACATTCTCATTTCAGATCAGTTTTTCATTCCTTAAGCTGCTGTCTTTCAGATGACTGGAGATTTCCTGATCTACAGCACCCACCTGAGCCACAGCCCAGAGTATCATGGATCTGTTATTGTGAGAACCAATGGAGTGGTCGTTCCCATTGAGTGTCGTTATTTTAGGTGAGAATCTTTACTCGATTGTCAATAAGATCTCCAGCTGCTAGTGACCTCTGACCTTGTCCTAAAATGCCTGCACTGTCTTTCCAGGAAGGGCAATGTGAGCAGTAACCCCATCAAGCCCACCTGGATCCCATTCAGCTCCACCAGGTCTGGAGAAGGGCATCTGTCATTCTCTCTGCGCCTAATGAATGGTATGTGATGGGTGGATGGGGAGTGATTTCCTGTCCTCACTCACTGGGAGTTACACCCACTGTCTCCAACCCTTGTCCTCTTGTACTTCAGGTGACTGGCTTACAGAGCGCACTTCGACTGTCTACTACCTGGGTGAGCTCATTCACATTGAGGCCTCTGTTTCAATGAGCAACCACATGGTCCTGAAGCTCTACATTGACCGCTGTGTAGCGACATTGAGGCCAGACAAGGACTCCAGCCCGAGATACAGCATCATTGACTACAATGGGTAAGGAGCTCTGCTTTCTCCAGCTGCTCCCATCTCAATGGCTTCTCTGGATTCACTTCTTGTCCCTTTTTCCATCTTTCTTCAGCTGCCTCCTGGACAGCAAAGCTGAGGACTCCTTTTCAACCTTTGTGTTGCCAGGAGATGAGCGGGAGCCGGACAAGCTCCGCTTTGACCTGGATGCCTTCCGTTTCTTTGGAGATGAGCGTTCCTTGGTAAGAGGAAGCTGCTCATTGGGGTCTCCATGTTGGGAGGGAGTCACTAAATAACCACTTGTGTTGAATGTGTCCCTCAGATTTTTATCACCTGTCACCTGAAAGTTGTTCCAGTGGATCGGAGAGATTCCAGGAACAAAGCTTGTACTTTGCTGAAGATGCAGAATGTGTAAGTTTCCCCCTCTCTCCCTCAGGGATGTGTTTGTGTGGAGAAGTGATGCACAACCTGGTTGACTGATTTCTCTTGTTTAGCTGGACCCCATTGGAGGAATCGAGCTTTGACATTTGTGCCTGTTGCCATGTGGGGAACTGTGGGGCCACAAGGGATTTGGGATTTGGATCCAGAGGAAGGAGAGATCTTGTAGTTGAAGCTGGTAGGACATTGATCCTCTAGATGTGGGAGCTTCCCCCTTTCCCCTCTCTAACTGGAATGGTTGATATTGCAGAGAGTGAAGCTGGATTGAAGTGGGAGGCTGAGGCCTCACTTGGACCCCTGCTCATTCTGGATACTGATGGGACCAACCTGGCAACAGCCTCCCTGAATGAGGCTGAGGGAAAGATACAGGAGAGGTCTCCAGGGGGTGAGTTGGCTGACTGCTGGTTTCCATTTCCCCCTCAGTGGTAGCTTCAGTAACCATTGGTTTCTCATTGCTTTGTAGGTGTGGAGTCTGAGGTGGTCCTGATTGTGACCCTGACTGTGACAGCTGTCTCTCTGATCTCTGCTTCATTGATCACCTTGTTCCTGTACAGGAAACACAAACAAACTCTGTTCAACCAGTCATCAAATGATCAATAAAGAACTGTGCTTGTTTCCAGTGTCTGGGAGCTGATTGGTCAATGCATCCTCCATGTTAGTTTGATGGCTTCATGGAACTAATGGCTGGGGTGAGCCAGTCCCAGCCCAGAACTGGGCCTGCTGAATGATTGGTTTACTGAGGGTTGAGAGAGAAACACTAACTCTCTGGATTTGATGGGGCTGCTGCTGGTTTTCTGCCTGTTTCAGAGCCAAGTTTGGGGGAGGGGGTGTGATCAGGTCTGGGGATGTCCTTGTGGGGCTGAGCCTGGCTGCTGTGGCTGTTTCCTGGTGCTGCCTCCTTCTCTCCAATGGTGACGTTCACCCCATGGAGAGGGGCAGATCACTAAAGCAGCTGTCCTCCCTGGCTGCCTAACTCTGCATCACTTTCACTGAGTGAACAGAGATGAGGAATTGACCTGGGAGAATGTTCTACTGGTCAAGCTGGCTGAGTCCTATTGTGTAGGTGCCGGCGTTGGACTGGGGTGAACACAGTAAGAGTTTTAACAACACCAGCTTAAAGTCCAACAGGTTTATTTGGTAGCAAATACCTCTGCTCTTTGTGATTTTTATTAATGACTTAGAGGAGGGGGCTGAATGGTGGATCAGTAAATTTGCTGATGACACCAAGATTGGTGGAGTAGTGGATGAGGTGAAGGGCTGTTGTAGGCTGCAAAGAGACATAGATAGGATGCAAAGCTGGGCTGAAAAATGGCAAATGGAGTTTAACCCTGATAAATGTGAGTTGATTCATTTTGGTAGGACTAATTTAAATGTTGAATACAGGGTCAAAGGTCGGGTTCTGAAGACTGGAGGAAGAGAGATATCTTGGGGTCTATATCCACAGATCTCTAAAGGTTGCCACTCGGGTGGATAGAGCTGTGAAGAAGGCCTATAGTGTGTTAGCTTTTATTAACAGGGGGTTGGAGTTTAAGAGCCGTGGGGTTATGCTGCAACTGTACAGGACCTTGGTGAGACCACATTTGGAATATTGTGTGCAGTTCTGGTCACCTCACTATAAGAAGGATGTGGAAGCGCTGGAAAGAGTGCAGAGGAGATTTACCAGGATGCTGCTTGGTTTGGAGGGTAGGTCTTGTGAGGAAAGGTTGAGGGGGCTCGGGCTGTTCTCTCTGGAGTGGAGGAGGCTGAGGGGAGACTTAATAGTGGTTTATAAAATGATGAAGGGGATAGATAGAGTGAACGTTCAAAGACTATTTCCTCGGGTGGATGGAGCTATTACTAAGGGGCATAACTATAGTGTTCATGGTGGGAGATATAAGAAGGATATCAGAGGTAGGTTTTTTACACAGTGGTTGGGGTGTGGAATGGACTGCCTGCAGTGATAGTGGAGTCAGACACTTTAGGAACATTTAAGCGGTTATTGGATAGGCACATGGAGCACACCAGGATGATGGGGAGTGGGATAGCTTGATCTTGGTTTCAGATAATGCTCGGCACAACATCGTGGGCCGAAGGGCCTGTTCTGTGCTGTACTGTTCTATAAGCTTTTGGAGCGCTGCTCCTTCGTTAGATGGAGTGGAAATGTGCTCTCAAACAGTGCACAGAGACACAAAATTAAGTTACAGAATACTGATTAGAATGTGAATCCCTACAACCAGCCAGGTCTTAAAGATACAGACAATGTGGGTGGAGGGAGATTTAAGCACAGGTTAAAGACATGTGTATTGTCTCCAGACAGGACAGCCTGCAAGTCCAGGAGGCAAGCTGTGGGGGTTACTGATAATGTGACGTAAATCCAACATCCTGGTTTGGGCTGTCCTCATGTGTGCAGAACTTGGCTATCAGTTTCTGCTCAGTGACTCTGTGCTGTCGTGTGTTGTGAAGGCCGCCTTGGAGAACGCTTACCTGAAGATCTGAGGCTGGATGCCCATGACTGCTGAAGTGCTCCCCCACAGGAAGAGAACAGTCTTGCCTGGTGATTGTTGAGTGGTGTTCATTCATCCGTTGTCGCAGCGTCTGCATGATTTTCCCAATATACCATGCCTTGGGACATCCTTTCCTGCAGCGTATCAGGTCGACAATGTTGGCTGAGTTGCAAGAGTAGGTACCATGTGCCTGGTAGATGGTGTTCTCACGTGAGATGATGGCATCTATGTCGATGATCCGGCATGTTTTGCAGAGGTTGCTGTGGCAGGGTTGTGTGGTGGCAGGGTTGTGTGGTGTCGTGGTCACTGTTAGCCTGCAGGATGGGTAGTTTGCTGTGGACAATGGTCTGTTTGAGGTTGTGCGGTTGTTTGAAGGAAAGGTGTGGGGACGGCCTCGGCGAGATGTTCGTCTTCATCAATGACATGTTGAAGGCTCCGGAGGAGATGCCGTAGCTTCTCCGTTCCGGGGAAGTACTGGACGACGAAGGGTACTCTGTCCACCGTGTCCCGTGTTTGTCTTCTGAGGAGGTCGGTGTGGTTTTTCACTGGCACGTCGCAACTGTCCATCGAGGAGTCGAGTGCCATATCCTATTCTTATGAGGGCATCTTTCAGCGTCTGGAGGTGTCTGTTGCGATCCTCCTCATCCGAGCAGATCCTGTGTATTCGGAGGGCTTGTCCGTAGAGGATGGCTTCTTTAACGTGTTTAGGGTGGAAGCTGGAGAAGTGGAGCATGAGGTTATCCGTGGGCTTGCGGTACAGTGAGGTGCTGAGGTGACCGTCCTTAATGGAGATGCGTGTGTCCAAGAATGCAACAGATTCCAGAGAGTAGTCCATGGTGAGTCTGATGGTGGGATGGAGCTTGTTGATGTCGTCATAGAGTTGTTTCAGTGATTGTTCACCATGACTCCAAAGGAAGATAATGTCATCGATGTATCTAGTGTATAGCATCGGTTGCAGGTCCTGTGCGGTGAAGAAGTCTTGTTTGAACCGGTGCATGAAGATGTTGGCATATTGAGGTGCGAATTTGGTCCCCATGGCTGTTCTGTGTGTCTGGATGAAGAACTGGTTGTTGAAGGTG
Organism: Mustelus asterias; assembly: GCF_964213995.1. Classification (NCBI taxonomy): domain Eukaryota; kingdom Metazoa; phylum Chordata; class Chondrichthyes; order Carcharhiniformes; family Triakidae; genus Mustelus; species Mustelus asterias. The sequence goes on from NW_027592160.1 coordinate 42,813, forward strand.
AAGATCTTGTGGTCCAGGATGAAGCGGATGAGTTGTAAAATTGCATCTGGAAACTGGCAGTTGACAGCATTGAGTACTGAGGCAGTTGCAGCAATGCCATCATCGTGGGGGATGCTGGTGTAGAGTGCCGAGACATCCATTGTGACGAGGAGTGCTCCTGGTTCAACTGCTCCTACACAAACTCAACGCACATCCAAGTGTTGCAACAAAAGCTGGGGGTTCTTTGTATAAATGGGTTTCAAGATGCCTTCGACATAGCCGGAGAGGTTCTCGCACAGGGTTCCATTGCCTGAAACGATGGGACGGCCGGGTGTGTTTGCCTTGTGTATCTTTGGGGGCAGTAGAGATCTCCAACGCGTCGAGAGCACGGAGGGTGCTTCGAAGGTCCGTCTCAAAGGTTTTGATCAGTGTTGAGTTGACAGGTGTGTTCTTTGGTCGGATCTGTGGGTAACTGTCTGTAGTGTTCCTCGTTGTTCAGTTGTCGGTACACTCCTTTGCAGTCATCCTTTCTGTTCAGTATGCCGATGGCCCCTCCTTTGTCTGCTGGTTTGATAATGTTGCGGTTGGTCTTGAGAGCGTGGATGGCGTTGCGTTGTGCTTGGGTGATGTTCGGTGCTGTCTTGTGAGTGCGGCTGATGAATTTGGTGTTGATGCACCTCCTGATGGCTTGGACATGTCAAGTCGAGGGCAGCGGCCTTCCGGAGGAGTCCAATTTGACTCTTTCCTCTTCGGTTGCACTGCGGATCTCTCTGTCTGCTGTTCCGGTTCATTGGCTGTCTCATTGTGTTTGCTGTTGGCCTCTTGGGGTTTGTGGAAGAACTCCTGCAGCCTCATTCGCCTGATGAATTCCTCAGTGTCCGCTGCGAGACTGGGGTCTATTTTGATAGTGGGGCAAAAGTTGAGCCCTCGGCTGAGAACTTCGATTTCATCTGGCTGAAGTGAGTAGTCTGACAAGTTGACAATAGACTTCCCTGCAGTGGTACTGTTTTCAACTGTGGTACCGGGGGAGGCTTGGTTGCTGCTGGTGGTGATGCCGAGTTTCTCAAGTTTCCTGTTCTCGGTGTGCATGTAGATGGTGTAGTTCCTTTGTCTCGTCTGCTTGGCAGAGTTCCGCAGCTGGTTTGCGTCCTGAGTGCAAGTTGACAATATGGACTCTATCTTGGTTTCCAGGCTGTGGCGTTTGCTGTAGAGCTGGTGTTTGAGGTATTTGAGGAGGGTGAGAGAGGTGCGACTGCCAAGTCTCTCAGCGTAGTCTGTGTTATAGGTTGACCTGAGTGGGTTGTTGATCCGTAGTCCTTTCGGTATCTTGTCTGCTTTCTTGCATGTTTGTAGAAACTTGATGTCTATGTCGATATGCGCGATCTTCTTGGAAATCCTCTCCACTTAGATGTGCCGGATCATCGACACAGATGCCATCATCTCACGTGAGAACACCATCTACCAGGTACACGGTACCTACTCTTACAACTCAGCCAACGTTGTCTACCCTATATGCTGCAGGAAAGGATGTCCCGAGGCATGGTACATTGGGGAAACCATGCAGACACTACGACAACGGTTGAATGAACACCACTCGACAATCACCAGGCAAGACTGTTCTCTTCCTGTGGGGGAGCACTTCAGCAGTCACGGGCATTCGGCCTCTGATCTTCGGGTAAGCGTTCTCCAAGGTGGCCTTCATGACACACGACAGCACAGAGTGGCTGAGCAGAAACTGATACCCAAGTTCCGCACACATGAGAACGGCCTAAACCAGGATGTTGGATTTATGTCACATTATCAGTAACCCCCACAGCTTGCCTCCTGGACTTGCAGGCTGTCCTGTCTGGAGACGATACACATCTCTTTTTAACCTGTGCTTAATGCTCCCTCCACCCACATTGTCTGTCTGTATCTTTAAGACCTGGCTGGCTGTAGGGATTCGCATTCTAATCAGTATTCTGTAACTTGATTTTGTGTCTCTGTGCCCTGTTTGAGAGCACATTTCCACTCCATCTGACGAAGGAGCAGCGCTCCGAAAGCTGATGGCATTTGCTACCAAATAAACCTGGACTTTTAAGCTGGTGTTGTTAAAACTCTTACTGAGTCCTATTGGACATATCTGCTGGACTGTCTGTGACATGTTGAGGGAGAAAACTACCTGGCCTCATCCTCCCCAATCTCCCTGCCACAGATACATCTGCCCATTACAGCTTTGGTTCAAGTGTCCATCCACAGTCCCTTCACACGGCCCATTGCTGTGTGACATTAGCACTGTGCTCAATGTGAGATTTACAAATCTAGCAATTCTTCTGGTGTGAGCACTGTCTGCATGCCTCACAGTGGAAGCAGCCTGCAGGACAACACTAAGCAATCTCCCAACCAATGGATCAGATCAACGCCCTATAGGCTGACTCTGGTATCAGACAGATATACAACAAACAGGCTCTTCAGCCCAACTTGCAAATGGGACTAGTTCAGTTTAGGAAACCTGGTTGTCGATGGACCAGTGTTTGTCCCATATCCCTCTAAACCTTTCCCATCCACGTACCTGTCACATGTCTTTGAAATGTTGTAATTAGAAAGAAACATAGAAACCCTACAGTGCAGAAGGAGGCCATTCGGCCCATCTAGTCTGCACCGACCACAATCCCACCCAGGCCCTACCCCCACATATTTTACCCTCTAATCCCTCTAACCTACGCATCCCAGGACTCTTGGGGGCAATTTTTAACCTGGCCAATCAACCTAACACGCACATCTGTGGACTGTGGGAGGAAACCGGAGCACCCGGAGGAAACCCACGCAGACACGAGGAGAATGTGCAAACTCCACACAGACAGTGACAGTACCCATCTCCCGTGGTAGCTCATTCCATACACTCCACCCTCTGTGGGGAAAGGTTGCTCCTACTCTGGGGGAAAAGACCTTGCCTTGCCTATTTCCCCCTTGTGATTTTTAATGAACTTTCAATGTCACACCTAATCCTCCCAGGCACCCCTGTCTGTTTCACAAGGCTCCCACAGCCCTACCATTAAGCCAACAAGGAGAGACAGCAACACTGGTGCCTTAGAAGGCTGTGTCCTCAGCCCCTTACTTTACTCAGGCAGCATGGTGGCACAGTGGTTAGCAATGTGCCTCATGGTGCCAGATTCAATTCTGGCCTCAGGTGAGAGTGTGTGTGGAGTTTGCACATTCTCCCACAGTCCAATGGCGTGTGGTTTTGGTTGACTGGCCATGCTAAATTGCCTCTTGGCCCCCCTGCCTGTAACAGGGTAAATATGCAAGGTTCTGGGGTTAGGGCCTGGGTGGGATTGTTGTCAGTGCAAGCCTGATGGGCTGAATGTGAGGTAATGCATTTTGGAAGATCTAATACAGATAGGAAATATACAGTAAATGGCAGAAACATTGATGGGCAAAGGGATCTGGGTGTACAGGTACTCTGGTCACTGAAAGTGGCAATGCAGGTGGAGAAAGTCAAGAAGGCATACGGCATGCTTGCCTTCATAGGCCAGGGCATTGAGTTTAAAAATTGGCAAGTCATGTTGCAGCTTTATAGAACCTTAGTGTGGTGAACCATCGTTGGTTCCCACTGGATAGTGCTGAGCCAGGGGCTGGCCAGTACTACAAGGATGTACATATGTTACTGTTGGATTGTGCTATTGTTGCTGTTGGGGTTAGGGTGGGGTTGTTACACCTTTGTACTGTAGTGTTGTGGCACATCCCAGTTGGCCTCCGCCTCCTGGGAGAGGTATAAGAGTCCCTGCTCTGGCCGGGACCCCTTCAGTCTGGGATAGTGTATATAATTACTGGCAGCTTCATTACAGTAAATAAAAGCCTTTCATTTACCGAGCTTCAGGCCTCGTGTTTGAGTAGCGCATCACTGAGTTAGGCCGCACTTGGAATATAATGTTAAATTCTGGTTGCCACACTACTAGAAGGATGTGGAGGCTTTGGAGAGGGTACAGAAAAGATTTACCAGGATTTTGCCTGTTATGGAGGGCATTAGCTACGAGGAGAAGTTGGAGAAACTTGGTTTGTTCTCACTGGAACGACAGAGGTTGAGGGGCGACCTGATAGAAGTCTACAAGATTGAGAAGCCTGGATAGTGTGGATAGTCAGAAGCTTTTTCCCAGGGTGGCAGAGTCAGTTATTCGGGGACACAGGTTTAAGGTGCGAGGGGCAAGGTTTAAAGGACATGTATGAGGCAGATTTTTTACAGAGTAGTGAGGGCCTGGAACTCACTGCCGGGGGAAGTAGTGGAAGCGGATACGGGAGTGACTTCTAAGGGGGGTCTTGACAAATACATGACTAGGATGGGAATAAAGGGATATGGTCCCCGAAAGGGTAGGGGGTTTTAGTTCACTCGGGCAGCATAGTCGGTGCAGGCTTGGAGGGCCGAAGGGCCTGTTCCTGTGCTGTAATGTTCTTTGAATGGACTCCTTCTGCATTGTTGGAATTCTATACTCCTTATACCTACAGCTGTGACAAAATTTCTCTCTCCCACCCCCCAAATGACTCCATTTTGACATTTGCTAATGACGCTGCTGTAGGGGGTTAGAGCTCAAACCATGAGAGCGCAGGGAAGAGAATTGGTGACAGCAATCTCTCCATGTCAGTAAAACTGAGGAGAGAGTCATCGACTTCAAGAAGTGTAGTGGAGGACATGCCCCTGTCTACATCAACAGGAGTCAAGTGGGAATGCTCGAGAGCTTCAAGTTTCTAGGTGTTCAGATCCAGTCTCCTCCCCCCACTTTGGGGCAGAGAATTCCATTCTCTCAGAAGGAATTTCTACACTGTTTTAAATGGCCAGCCCTTTATCTTGGAGCTATGTCACCTTGCTCCAGATTCTCCTACGAGTGAAAACATCTCACTATCTCCCCTGTGAAGCCCCCTCAGCATCTTGTATATTTGAATAAGGGTCACCCTCACTCTTCCAAACTCCCAAGGAATAGAGGCCCAGAATACTTAATCTCGCTTGATAAGACAAACTTCTGATCCCAAGAATTTAGCCTGGTGAATCTCCTTTTGGACTGCCTTTTAAGGTTACTCACTCTCCTTTTTTTAGGAAAGGTGACCAGAATTGTATGTAGTATTCCAGGTGAGGCCTCCCCAACACCCTGTACAATTGTAACACATCCTCCCTATTTTTAAACTCCAACCCCTTTGCAATAATGGCCAAAATGCCATTTGCCTTAACTACTTGTTGAGCCTGCCTGCTAGCTTTTTGATTCATGCACTACAACACCCAGATCCCTCTGTACTTCTCTCGCCTGCAGTCTCTCTCCAATCTGCCTTTTCATTCCTCCTACTGAAGTGCATGACCTCACACTTCCCCACATGAAACGCCTTTTGCCCAGTCACCCAATCTATCTCTATCCTGCTGCAGAATCACCATCTCCTCATCACAACCTGCCCTTCCACCTATCTTATCCGCTAATTTAGACACCTCACATTCTGTTCCTTCCTCCAGGTCATTAATGCAAATAGTGAACAATTGTGGGCCAAGAACTGATCCCTGCGGTACTCCACTGGTTATATCTTTCCTCTCTGACAAGGACCCATTTATTCCAACTCTGTTTTCTATGTGACAGCCAGTTTTCAACCCATGCGAACACACTCCCTTCAATTCCATGGGGTTGATAAATTCTGATGCCTGCTTTACCAGAACACAGCAAGCTTTGATAGTTTAACACATCGTTTGGACACAATGCCTGATGTAAAACTGCATGTTGCTATTAACTCAGATATGTTTTCGAGACTTTTTTTTGCATTTCCAATTCTTTATTCTGCACACATTTTCAGATGTAGAGCAGCAATGTGACAGAATGGTGATAAATACGCAGACACAGAGTTGAACATAGAATCCCGACAGTGCAGAAGGAGACCATCGAGTTTGCACCGACTCTCTGACAGAACATCTTAGCCAGCCCCCTCCCTCTCCCCTTCACAACATTTAAGAAGCATTTAGAGGAACGCTGCAAACACCATTGCAAACAACACGATGGAGGAAAATGTGACTGGAATTGTGCATGCATCATCACACAGGGCACTGCATCCAGAAGTAGCTCCTGTTTCACCTTACTGAGTTAGTGGAAAAGTGTAGCAAAATACCCTGTCATTTTTCACAGAGGAATTAGATAAGTTGTCCATGGATGTTGCCTCATGTGGCACGGTTGGTAAGGATACCGAGATTTCTATGTTCTTCTTCCAATAATGCCAACTTTAATCTCCCCTGAACAATCTGCCTCGGCAAAGCTGTTCCCTGGACAAGCTCTTTCTCAATGCAGTGTGGGTAGGAGAGTTTGATGTCCCAGCGCTGAACTGGACTGTGAACCCGTATTGTTTCCACATTTGTGCACTTTCTTCTAACAATCGGTGAACAGTGATCACAGGAATATCCACGCCCCATATCGCCCTCCCAGGCAACAGCAGCCTGCTATCTATTACAGTTAAAGCCCAATTCTGCACAGCTTTCAGTTCTTTCCAAGTTTGGGTGATTGTTGCTTTCACAAACAATAGCTTGTTATTTTCTACAAGATGGAGCAGCAATCCCCCATCTCAGGAATCACATTTCTCAAGGTTTGCAGCAGATTCTGAAAGACGTGCTGGTTAGGGTGCATTGGCCGTGCTAAATTCTCCCTCAGTGTACCCGAACAGGTGCCGAACTATGGCGACTAGGGGATTTTTCACAGTAACTTCATTGCAGTGTGAATACAAGTGTATTTGTGACACTAATAAATACACTAACTTTAAGAACTCAGATTTTGTATCTATTAAAGATAGTTTGATCCTGTTCAGTTCTTTATTTCACAGTCCATTGCTGCTTTTGCAAAGCCTGTCTCCAACAGGAGAAACTCTCTCAAAGAAAAAAATATATGCAGTAATGAAAATTCTAATTTCAGACTGAACTCTCATTGAATACTGCTGCTTTTTCTTTTGCAAACTCCCTTACAGTGAACTTAGTGACGATTGTGGTCCTATCTCAAGGACGATGTGGTCTCTCTAAATGTGTCGCTCGATACCTGGTGTCCATGGCAGCGGCAGATCTACTGGTTATTATAGTTGATGTGATACTCAGACAGATTCCCATTGCTTACGCCGCACACTTCCTTTTTGTACAGAACATTAAATTGTGTAATATACACGGCGTCCTGCTTTATGCAATAACTGACTGTTCAGTCTGGGACACAGTTGCTTTTACCTTTGATCGATTTGTGGCAATCTGTTGCCAGAAGCTGAAAGTAAAATATTGCACAGAGAGAACGGTGACTACAGTTGTGGGAAGCGTGACGGTGCTGTTCTTATTGAAAAATACTTTCTGGTACTTTATTTTAACCAGTGAATATATACTGTTTAACGCGCCTTGGTTTTGTTACGTGTTAGACAGCTTTCTTCTTTCAAGGATATGGGGAGCAGTAGAAACAATACATTATATTTTAACTCCATTTGTCCCTTTCTTGCTGATCCTGCTGCTCAATGCGCTGACTGTTAGACACATTCTGGTGTCGAGCGGGGCCCGGAGGAGACTCCGGCTCCACAGCAGTGGGAAGAATCCCAGTGATCCCGAAATCGAGAAGCGAAGAAAATCCATCATTTTACTCTTTGTCATCTGGGGAAATTTTATCTTGCTCTGGGTGATGTTTCTGGTGAATTCTATTTGCTTGCGAATGGCCATGATGCAAGATAATGCATCAATTAGGTTGGGGGGAGGGGATTGAGACGAGATGACTGGGAGTGAGGAAGTCAGCTCGCAAAACAGAGAAGGTTTACAGACAGTGCAAGAGGGAGGATGGACGGGGGATAGAGAAGGGGAGAGCTCAGACCAAAGGATTGAGATGTGTTTAGGAACATTTAAGCGGTTATTGGATAGGCACTTGGAGCACACCAGGATGATAGGGAGTGGGATAGCTTGATCTTGGTTTCAGATAAAGCTCGGCACAACATCGTGGGCCGAAGGGCCTGTTCTGTGCTGTACTGTTCTATGTTCTATGTTTACTTTAATGCCAGGAGTATAGTGAATTAAGGGGATGAGCTCAGAGTGTGGATCGATGCCTGGAAGTGTGATGTGGTGGCCATTACGGAGACTTGGATGTCTCGGGGACAGGACTGCATACTCCAGGTGCCGGGATTCAGATGTTTCAGGAAGGACAGGGAGGGAGGCAAGAGAGGGGGTGGAGTGGCACTGCTGATCAGGGATAGTGTCACAGCTGTAGAGAAGGTGTATGCTGTGGAGGGATTGTCTACAGAGTCTCTGTGGGTGGAAGTTCGGAGTGGGAAGAGGTCGATCACTTTGCTGGGAGTTTTCTATAGGCCGCCCAATAGTAACAGGCAGGTGGAGGAGCAGATAGGGAAACAGATCCTGGAGAGATGCAGAGTTGTTGTGATGGGAGACTTTAATTTCCCAAACATAGATTGGAATACCCCTCGGGTAAGGGGATTGGATGGGGAGGAGTTCGTTGGGTGTGTTCAGGAGGGTTTCCTGACACAGCATGTGGACAAGCCTACAAGAGGAAAGGCTGTACTCGATCTGATACTGACCAATGAACCTGGACAGGTGTCAGATCTCTCAGTGGGAGAGCATCTTGGGGATAGCGATCATAACTCTATCTCCTTTATGCTTGCATTGGAAAAAGAGAGGATCAGGCAAGCGAGGAAAGCGTTTATATGGAGTAAGGGGAAATATGAAGATATAAGGCAGCAAAGTGGAAGGAGGTGTTCTCGGGGAAATGTACTGAAGAGAGGTGGCAGTTTTTCAAGGAATGTCTGTCTAGAGTTCTACAGGACAACGTTCCGAGCAGACAGGGAGGAGTTGGACGGTTAAAGGAACCGTGGTGCACGAACGCTGTGCGGGACCTAGTGGAGAAGAAAAGGAAAGCGTACAAAAGGTTCAGAGAGCTTGGCGAAGATAGGGATCTAGATGAGTATACGGCTTGTTGGAAGGGACGAAAGAAGGAAATTAGGAGAGCCAGAAGGGGTCACGAGAAGGCCTTGGCAGGTAGGATTAAGGAGAACCCTAAGGTGTTCTATAAATATGTCAAGAGTAAAAGGATGAGACGTGAAGGAATAGGGCCTATAAAAGGTGAAGGCGGGAAAATCTGTATAGAACCACTAGAAATGGCAGAGGTGCTTAATGAGTATTTTGCCTCGGTTTTCACAGAGGAGAAGGACCTGGGTGGATGTACTGCGGGCTTGCGGTGGACTGAAAAGATTGGGTATGTGGACTTTAACAAAGAGGTTGTGCTGGAATCTTTGATTGGCATCAAGATAGATAAGACGCTGGGTCCGGATGGGATGTACCCCAGGTTACTGTGGGAGGCAAGGGAAGAGATTGCAGAGCCTCTGGCGATGATCTTTGTGTCGTCGATGGAGACGGGAGAGGTGCCGGAGGATTGGAGGATTGTGGATGTGGTTCCTATTTTCAAGAAGGGGAATAGGGATAGCCCAGGACATTACTGACCGGTGAGTCTAACCTCAGTGGTTGGTAAGCTGATGGAGAAGATCCTGAGGGACAAGATTTATGAGCATTTAGAGAGGTTTAGTATGCTCAAGAATACTCAGCATGGCTTTGTCACAGGCAGATCGTGCCTTACGAGCCTGGTGGATTTCTTCGAAAATGTGACTCAACGCATTGACGAAGGGAAAGCGGTAGATGTGGTTTATATGGATTTTAGCAATGCGTTCGATAAGGACCCCGTGCAAGGCTTCTAGAAAAAGTGAGAGGGCATGGGATCCAAGGGGCTGCTGCCCTGTGGATCCAGAACTGGCTTGCCCAAAGGAACACAGTAAGAGTTTTAACAAAACCAGGTTAAAGTCCAACAGGTTTATTTGGTAGCAAATACCATTAGTTTTTGGAGCGCTGCTCCTTCGTCAGATGGAGTGGAAATGTGCTCTCAAACAGGGCACAGAGACACAAAATCAAGTTACAGAATACTGATTAAAATGCGAATCCCGACAACCAACCAGATCTTAAAGATACAGACAATGTCGATGGAGGGAGCATTAAGCACAGGTTAAAGAGATGCGTATTGTCTCCAGACAGGACAGCCTGCAAGTCCAGGAGGCAAGCTGTGGGGGTTACTGATAATGTGACATAAATCCAACATCCCGGTTTAGGCCGTCCTCATGTGTGCGGAACTTGGCTATCAGTTTCTGCTCAGCGACTCTGCGCTGTCGTTGTGGATAGTCTGGAGGGATGTCAGAAGTTACAGAGGGACATAGATAGGATGCAAGACTGGGCGGACAAGTGGCAGATGGACTTCAACCCAGATAAATGCGTAGTGGTCCATTTTGGCAGGTCAAATGGAATGAAGGAGTAAAATATAAAGGGAAAGACTCTTAGTACTGTAGAGCATCAGAAGGACCTTGGGGTCCGGGTCCATAGGACTTTAAAATCGGCCCCGCAGGTGGAGGAGGTAGTTAAGAAGGCGTATGGTGTGCTGGCCTTTATCAATCGAGGGATTGAGTTTAGGAGTCCGGGGATAATGATGCAGCTATATAAGACCCTCGTCAGACCCCACTTGGAGTACTGTGCTCAGTTCTGGTCGCCTCATTACAGGAAGGATGTGGAAAAGATTGAAAGGGTGCAGAGGAGATTTACAAGGATGTTGCCTGGATTGATTGGCATGCCTTGTGAGGATAGGCTGAGGGAGCTCGGTCTTTTCTCCTTGGAGAGACGTAGGATGAGAGGAGACCTAATAGAGGTATATAAGATGTTGAAAGGCATAGATCGGGTGGACTCTCAGAGGCTTTTTCCCAAGGTGGAAATGGCTGCTACGAGAGGACACAGGTTTAAAGTGTTGGGGGGTAGGTACAGGGGAGCAGTTCGGGGCAAGTTTTTCACTCAGAGGGTGGTGGGGGAGTGGAATCGGCTGCCGTCAGTGGTGGTGGAGGCAAACTCAATAGGGTCTTTGAAGAGTCTCTTGGATGAGTACATGGGAATTAATAGGATGGAGGGTTATAGGTAGGTCTAGAAGGTAGGGATATGTTCGGCACAACTAGTGGGGCTGAAGGGCCTGTTTTGTGCTGTAGTGTTTTCTATGTTTCTAATTAGCATTTCGGATGTCCTACAAGAAATCGGTTTCATGCTTCAGCTTTTGAGTTCTTGCACAAATACCTGCATTTATGCAGCAACTCAGAATAAATTCCGTAACGAATTGAAGTCTGTGCTGAAATATCCCATCACTCTCATCTTGAAATGTTGCTGGGGAAACAAATAGAAATTAAAACATGCCCAGAGCAAAACATCCCGCCACCGATTGCTATTTCATTGTTAGCTTCAACAAATATGCAGCAATTTGACTTCATGCAAACAACTGGATAAATCATTCCAACCTTTAACATGTTAATAAAATAAGATAAACAAACAACTTTCCACCTGGATCAAATAATCTGCTTGTTCTTTCCATATTGTGATATTTTTATTCATTTATGGGATGTGGGAGTTGCCGGCTGGACCCAGCGTTTATTGTCCATCCCTCACTGCCCCCCATTTCAGAGGGCATTTGAGAGTCACCCACACACCTGTGGATCTGAAGTCTCACGTAGGCCAGACCGGGTAAGGATGGCAGATTTCCTTCCCGAAAGGTCATTAGTGAACCAGATGGGTTTTTCCAAAAATTGACAATCATTTCATGGTCATTGTTAAACCTTTAATTCCAGATTTTTATTGAATTCAAATTTCACCAGCGGCCGTGGTGGGATTTGAACCTGAGTCTCTGGATTACAAATCTAGTGACGATACCATTGTGCCACCGCCTACCTCGGCATGTCCTTGTCGTAACGTGCCATGGAAAAGACCCAGAGGTCTCAGCTAAAAACCATCCATGTGATAACTGAGCCACGATGAGGATTGGTGATTGTTGCATTGTGTAGAACATAGAACAGAGAACATAGAACAGTACAGCACAGAACAGGCCCTTAGGCCCACGATGTTGTGCCAAGCTTTATCTGAAACCCAGATTAAGCTCTTTCCTCCCTATCATCCCGAAGTACTCCATGTGCCTATCCAATAGCTTCTTAAATGTTCCGAAAGTTTCTGACTCCACTATCCCTGCAGGCAGTCCATTCCCCACCCCAACCACTCTGAGTAAAATACCCTACCTCGGACATCCTTCCTATATCTCCCACCATGAACCCTATAGTTATGCGCCCGAGTTACCACTCCATTCACCCGAGGAAATAGTCTTTGAACGTTCACTCTATCTATCCCCTCATCATCTAATAAACATCTATCAAGTCTCCTCTCAACCTCCTCCGCTCCAAAGAGAAAAGCTCAAGTTCCCTCAACCTTTCCTCATTAGACCTACCCTCCAAACCAGGCAGCATCCTGGTAAATCTCCTCTGCACTCTTTCCAGTGTCTCCACATCCTTCTTATAGTGAGGTGACCAGAACTGCACACAATATTCCAAATGTGGACTCACCAAGATCCTGTACAGTTGCAGCATAACCCCACGGCTCTTAAACTCAAACCCCCTGTTAATGAACGCTAACACACTATAGGCCTTCTTCACAGCTCTATCCACTTGAGTGGCAACCTTCAGAGATTTATGGACATGAACCCCAAGATCTCTCTGTTCCTCCACATTCTTCAGAACCCTACCTTTGACCCTGTAATCCACATTTAAATTTGTCCTACCAAAATGAATCACCTCACATTTATCAGGGTTAAACTCCATTTGCCATTTTTCAGCCCAACTCTGCATCCTATCTATATCTCTTTGCAGCCGACAACAGCCCTCCACCTCATCCACTTCTCCACCAATCTTGGTGTCATCAGCAAATTTACTGATCCACCCTTCAGCCCCCTCCTCCAAGTCATTTATAAAAATGACAAATAGCAGAGGACCAAGCACTGATCCCTGTGGCACTCCGCTGGTAACCGGTTTCCAGTCCAAAAATTTTCCATCCACCACTACCCTCTGTCTTCTGTTAGATAGCCAGTTACCTATCCAATCGGCCAAACTTCCCTCTATCCCACACATCCTTACTTTCTTCGTAAGCCGACCATGGAGGACTTTATCAAAAGCCTGACTAAAATCCATGTATATGACATCAACTGCACTACCTTCATCTACATACTTAGTTACCTCTTCAAAAAATTCTATCAAATTTGTGAGGCAAGACTTGCCCTTCACAAATCCGTGCTGACTATCCTGGATTAAGCTGCATCTTTCTAAATGGTCGTAAATCCTATCCCTGAGGACCTTTTCCATCAACTTACCGACCACCGAAGTAAGACTAACCGGCCTATAATTACCAGGGTCATTTCTATTCCCTTTCTTAAACAGAGGAACAACATTCGCCACTCTCCAGTCCTCTGGCACCACCCCCGTGGACAGTGAGGACGCAAAGATTAATGCCAAATGCTCTGCTATCTCATCCCTTGCCTCCCAAAGACTCCTAGGATATATTTCATCAGGCCCAGGGGACTTATCAACTTTCAGTTTTTTCAAAATTGCTAGTACATCTTCCCTCCGAACATCTACTTCCTCCAGCCTATCAGCCTGTGACACCCTCTCTTCCTCAAAAACATGGCCCTCTCCTTGGTGAACACTGAAGAAAAGTGTTCATTCATCACCTCTCCTATCTCTACTGACTCCATGCACAAATTCCCACTGCCGTTCGTGACCTCACCTCACCCAACTCCAACCTCACCCTAGTCATTCTTTTATTCCTCACATAAAAACCCTTGGGGTTTTCCTTGATCCGACCCGCCAAGGACTTCTCATGCCCCCTCCTACCTCTCCTGAGCCCCTTTTTCAGCTCATTTCTTGCTAACTTGTAACCCTCCATCGAGCCAACTGAACCTTGTTTTCTCAACCTTACATATGCTTCCTTCTTCCTCTTGACAAGACATTCCACCTCTTTTGTGAACCATGGTTCCCTCACTCGGCCATTTCCTCTCTGCCTGGCAGGGACATACCTATCAAGGACATGCAGTATTTGTTCCTTGAAAAAGTTCCACTTTTCATTCGTGCCTTTCCCTGACAATTTTTGTTCCCATCCTATGCTTCCTAATTCCCGCCTGATTGCATCATAATTACCTCTCCCCCAATTGTAAACTATGCCCTGCCGCATGGCCCTCTCCCTCTCCATTGCAATAACAAAAGACACCGAATTGTGGTCACTATCTCCAAAGTGCTCTCCCACAACCAAATCTAACACTTGGCCCGGTTCATTTCCCAGTACCAAATCCAATGTGGCCCCACCTCTTGTCGGCTTATCCACATATTGTGTCAGGAACCCCTCCTGCACACACTGCACAAAAACTGCCCCATCCGAACTATTCGACCTATAAAGGCTCCAATCAATATTTGGAAAGTTAAAGTCCCCCATGACAACTACCCTGTGACCCCCACACCTATCCATAATCTGCTTAGCAATTTCTTGCTCCACATCTCTATTACTATTTGGGGGCCTATAGTAAACTCCTAACAACGTGACCGCTCCTTTCCTATTCCTAACCTCAGCCCATATTACCTCTGTAGGCAGATCCCCTTCGAAATGCCTTTCTGCAGCCGTTACACTCTCCTTGATTAACAGTGCCACTCCTCCACCTCTTTTACCAGCTACCCTACACTTACTGAAACATCTATACCCCGGAACTTCCAACAACCATTCCTGTCCTTGTTCTACCCATGTCTCCGTAATGGCCACAACATCGTAGTCCCAAGTGCCAATCCACACCCCAAGTTCACCTACCTTATTTTGGATGCTCCTTGCATTGAAGTAGACACACTTCAACCCACCTTCTTGTCTGCTGGTACCCACCTTTGACCATGATACCCTTCCCAGTACCTCACTACACTCACTGACCTCCGGACTACAACTCCTTTTCCCATCCCCCTGACAAATTAGTTTAAACCCCACCGAAGAGCTGTAGCAAATTTCCCTCCCAGGATATTGGTGCCCCTCTGGTTCAGGTGCACCCCGTCCTGTTGGTACAGGTCCCACCTTCCCCAGAAATTGTTCCAATTATCCACATAGCTGTAACCCTCCCTCCTACACCATCCCTGCATCCATGTGTTTAACTGCACTCTCTCCCTGTTCCTCAACTCGCTATCCCGTGGCACCTGCAACATACCAGAGATGACAACCTGTTTTGTCCTGGCTCTCAGCTTCCACCCTAGCTCCCTGAATTCCTGTTTTAAATCCTCGTCCCCACTCTTACCTATGTCGTTGGTACCGATGTGTACCACGACTTGTGACTGTTCCCCCTCCCCCTTTAGAATCCTGAAGACACGGTCGGAGATGTCACGGACCCTGGCATCCGGGAGGCAACATACCATCCGTGAGTCTCTCTTGTTGCCACAGAACCTCCTATCTATCCCTCTAACAAACGAATCCCCAATAACTCTAGCTCTACCGCTCTCCCCCTTTCCCTTCTGAGCCACAGGGACGGACTCAGCGCTGGCGATCTGGTCACTGCGGCTTACCACTGGTAGGTCGCCCCCCTCACCTGTATCCAAAGTGGAATACTTGTTGCTAAGGGGAACGACCACAGGGGATCCCCGCACCGACTGCTTCCTCCCAGCCCCTCTCACTGTCACCCATCTATTTTCATTCCCTGGAGCAACTATATCCCTGAAGCTTGTGTCTATGGCCCTCTCTGCCTCCCTGATGACCCTAAGCTCATCCAACTCCAGCTCCAGCTCCCTGACGCGGTCTTGGAGGAGCTGCAGATGGGTGCACCTCCCACAGGTGTAATCAGCAGGGACCCTGACGGTGTCCCTCACCTCAAACATTCTGCAGGAGGTACATTGCACTGCCTTCACTTCCATCCCCTCCATATAACTTACTGCTACAAAGAAAAAGAATTGCTCCAATGGAACACTGAACCCTTTTTCCCCTTCCCCAGAGTGCACTGGGTAAGAAGTTTAAAAAGCAGGAACACAGAGCGGAGACAGTTTAAAGAGTGGGAACATAGAGCGGTGACAGTTTAAAGAGTGGGAACACAGAGCGGTGACAGTTTAAAGAGCAGGAACACAGAGCGGATTATATCCAAATTATGTCCAAACAACAGAGCTTAACCCCAAACAACTTTGTGTCGATGCCATTTGTTCTCCAGATGGAAAACTCCTCCAATGAATAGAGGGCAATCCTTTCTTTTTGAATCAAGATTGACTTCACGGTATTGGCGATTGAAAAGTAACTTTATAATTTCACACACACCCTGGGTGGGATTCTCCCAAACAGATTCCAAGAGCTGAATTTGTGTAAAAACTGGAGTAAATCCCGTTGCTTTTTTCAGCGGGAGTTTCAAAATGAATCTCCCACACTCTGTGCATCACCAGGAGCCTTAGCGTCAATCGCGCTGAAAATCAGTGGACGGGGCCTATTCCCGCTGGAGAGGCCGGCAGCGTAGCACTGAGCGGGACACTGTGCCTGCTCCCATCATTCAGCGCCGAGATTGGCACATGCGCAATAGGCCCGCACTGCCGGCCTCCCGATCGCTGGCCAGCACAGCAACGCCTCCCGCAATTGCTGGCCATGTGACCTCCCCCCCCAACCACTTGATTGCTGGCCTTCCGGACCCAGCACACCGCCCCCCCCCCCACCCCCCACCCCCCCCCCCCAAGCCCGTTGGCCCAACCCACCCAATCATTGGCCTTCCGGATGTGTCTGGGTCAGCCATGACCCTGATCCCACCACCTTCTCCCGCCCACCACACTCTCCTGGACACCTCAATACATCGATCTCCCCCCCCCCCCCGAAACCCCCTGCAGTCTCGATCCCCCCACACTAACTGTTATCACCCTCCTGGCCCGGTCTTCCGATCGCACCCCTCCCCCGCAGCACCGAACCTCCCCAGCAAGACGACCCCTTCCCACTCCGATGGCCAGCCCCGTTCAGCCCTTCTCTCCCTCTACTCACGATCCCTGTGCAGAGTGGCAGCGGGAACCCCCCACTGATCTGCCACCCCCCCCCCCATGTGCCCTCTCCGTATGCGCCACCTCCTCTGGCCCCATACCTGTGGCACTGCTCAATGTCTGGTGGGTTATGCCAAGGTGCATCCTTGGCACATTGGGGGTGGTGTGTGGTGGGTGGGGGGGTCAGGGGGTTGGGATGGGGGTGCGGATCATTGGATGGTGGCAGAGAGGGAGAAATGTTTTGTCCGATTATTCATCCCAGCTCCCCACCCCCTCCCAATAACCAGTGTCCCCATGAGTCTGGTTGGTGGCAACCCAACACCATCCTCGGTGCCAAGCGTCACCTCAATGGGTTGCCTACGGTTGACAAACTGGCCACGGCAGGCAGGGGGAGCATACGGGTGGGAGCGCGGGGGTGCCCATTGTGGACCCTTGAGGCATAGACATCGATGCTCCTACTGCACTGCCTTCCGGGTATGTGTTTGAGTTCAGCCGCATGGACAGGGGCAGCCTCCTGACTATCACCAGCTGGGTTCCACGAGGTGGTGACCTTCCTATAATGTGGCGACCGGAACTGCACACAGTATTCTAGCTGTGGCCTCACCAAATCAAGACAACTCCAACATGACTTCCCAGCTTTTGCAATCTATGCCTCGAATGATAAACACAGTAAGAAGTCTGACAACACCATGTTAAAGTCCAACAAGTTTATTTGGTAGCATAATCTACTAGCTTTCAGAGCGCTGCTCCTTCGTCAGGTAAGTGGGAGCTCTGTTCACAAACAGGGCATATAAAGACACAAACTCAATTTACAAAATAATGGTTGGAATGCGAATCTTTATAGGTAATTAAGTCTTAAAGGTACAGACATGTGAGTGGCGGGAGCATTAAGCACAGGTTAAAGAGAGGTGTATTGTCTCCAGACAGGACGGTTAGTGAGATTTTGCAAGCCCAGGCAAGTTGTGGGAGTTACAAATAATGTGACATGAACCCAAGATCCCGGTTGAGGCTGTACTCATGTGTGCGGAACTTGGCTATCAGTCTCTGCTCAGCGACTCTGCGTTGTCGTGTGTCGTGAAGGCTGTCTTGGAGAACGCTTACCCGAAGATCAGAGGCCGAATGCCCGTGACCGCTGAAGTGTTCCCCAGCAGGATCAAAACACTCTTGCCTGGTGATTGTTGAGCGGTGTTCATTCATCCGTTGTCGTAGCGTCTGCATGGTTTCCCCAATGTACCATGCTTCGGGACATCCTTTCTTGCAGTGTATCAGGTAGACAACGTTGGCCGAGTTGCAAGAGTAGGTACCGTGTACCTGGTGGATGGTGTTGTCACGTGAGAAGATGGCATCCGTGTCGATGATCCGGCACGTCTTGCAGAGGTTGTTGTGGCAGGGTTGTGTGGTGTCGTGGTCACTGTTCTCCTGAAGGCTGGGTAGTTTGCTGCGGACAATGGTCTGTTTGAGGTTGCGCGGTTGTTTGAAGGCAAGAAGTGGGGGTGTGGGGATGGCCTTGACGAGATGTTCATCTTCATCAATGACATGTTGAAGGCTCTGGAGAAGATGTCGTAGCTTCTCCGCTCTGACATTCCCCGGCTCACTGAGCTACTCGAGCAGCGCAGCGGGCCCGGAAAATCGCACCCATTCCGTTTCTTTACTTTCCCCATTCTCACTGTCTTTATCTTTTGTCTCATGAAATCTTCCTCTACCACAGAGGGTCTCATTAAGGTTAACGGGTCCCTGACGGCGCCCCTTCGCTTTGGGAGAGGAGTACAGCAGGGCTGCAACTTGTCCGACCAACTTTATTCTATATGCGTGGAGCCATTCCTGCGCCTCTTGCGGAGGAGGTTGTCGGGTTTGGCTCTGCGCGGCCCAGACGTAGGGGTGGTCCTGTCTGCTTACGCCGACGACGTGCTCCTCATGTTCACGGACCCGGCTGACCTGCGGAGGATGCGAGAATGCCAGGCGGTGTACTCCGCCACGTCCTCCGCCAGGATCAACTGGGCCAAGTGCTCCGGACTCCTGGTCGGTCCGTGGGAGACGGACCCCCTTCCGGAGGAGCTCAGGCCTTTCACCTGGAGCAGGACCAACCTCCTCTACCTGGGGGTCCATCTCTGCCCAGCCGAGGAATCCTGGCCGGCTAACTGGCGGGAGTTGGAGGCCAAAGTCTCCGCCCGCCTGGGTCGCTGGACAGGACTGCTCCGAGTGCTGTCCTACAGGGCACGAGCTCTCGTCATAAACCAGCTGGTCACCTCCATGCTGTGGTACCGGCTGGTCACTTTGACCCCTCCCCCTGGCTTTGTCACCGATATGCAGAAAGCCCTCGTGCGGTTTTTCAGGGAC
>NW_027592161.1:0-62000 GCF_964213995.1 Mustelus asterias
GGAGGCCCCATTCAGCCCCTTCTCCAGACTGTTACACAGGAACAGGAGGAGGCCATTCAGCCCCTTCTCCAGCCTGTTACACAGGAACATGAGGAGGCCATTCAGCCCCTTCTCCAGCATGTTACACAGGAACAGGAGGAGGCCCCATTCAGCCCCTTCTCCAGCCTGTTGCACAGGAACAGGTGGAGGCCCCATTCAGCCCTTTCTCCTGCCTGTTGCACAGGAACAGGTGGAGGCCCCATTCAGCCCCTTCTCCAGCCTGTTACACAGGAACACGAGGAAGCCATTCAGCCCCTTCTCCAGCCTGTTTCACAGTAATAGGAGGAGGCCCCATTCAGCCCCTTCTCCAGCCTGTTACACAGGAACAGGAGGAGGCCCCATTCAGCCCCTTCTCCAGCCTGTTGCACAGGAACAGGAGGAGGCGCCATTCAGCCCCTACTCCAGCCTGTTTCACACTTACAGGAGGCGGCCCGATTCAGCCTCTTCTCCAGCCTGTTACACACGAACAGGAGGAGGCCCCATTCAGCCCCTTCTCCAGCCTGATACACAGGAAAAGGAGGAGGCCATTCAGCCCCTTCTCCAGCCTGATACACAGGAACAGGAGGAGGCCATTCAGCCTCGTCTCCAGCCTTACACAGGAACAGGAGGAGGCCCCATTCAGCCCCTTCTCCAGCCTGTTACACAGGAACAGGAGGAGGCCCCATTCAGCCCCATCTCCAGCCTGTTACACAGGAACAGGAGGAGGCCCCATTCAGCCCCTTCTCCAGCCTGTTACACAGGAAAAGGAGGAGGCCCCATTCAGCCCCTTCTCCAGCCTGTTACACAGGAACAGGAGGAGGCCCCATTCAGCCCCTTCTCCAGCCTGTTACACAGGAACAGGAGGAGGCCCCATTCAGCCCCTTCTCCAGCCTGTTACACAGGAAAAGGAGGAGGCCCCATTCAGCCCCTTCTCCAGCCTGTTACACAGGAACAGGAGGAGGCCCCATTCAGCCCCTTCTCCAGCCTGATACACAGGAACAGGAGGAGGCCATTCAGCACCTTCTCCAGCCTGTTACACAGGAACAGGAGGAGGCCATTCAGCCCCTTCTCCAGCCTGTTACACAGGAACAGGAGGAGGCCATTCAGCCCCTTCTCCAGCCTGTAACACAGGGAACAGTAGGAGGCCCCATTCAGCCCCTTCTCCAGCTGGTTACACAGGAAAAGGAGGAGGCCCCATTCAGCCCCTTCTCCAGCCTGTTACACAGGAACAGGAGGAGGCCATTCAGCCCCTTCTCCAGCCTGTTACACAGGAACAGGAGGAGGCCCCATTCAGCCCCTTCTCCAGCCTGTTACACAGGAACAGGAGGAGGCCCCATTCAGCCCCTTCTCCAGCCTGTTACACAGGAACAGGAGGAGGCCTCATTCAGCCCCTTCTCCAGCCTGTTGCACAGGAACAGGAGGAGGCCATTCAGCCCCTGCTCCAGCCTGTTAAACAGGAACAGGAGGAGGCCATTCAGCCCCTTCTCCAGCCTTTTACAAAGGAACAGGAGGAGGCCCCATTCAGCCCCTTCTCCATCCTGTTACACAGTAACAGGAGGAGCCCCCATTCAGCCCCTTCTCCATCCTGTTAAACAGGAAAAGGAGGAGGCCCCATTCAGCCCCTTCTCCAGCCTGTTACACAGGAACAGGAGGAGGCCCCATTCAGCCCCTTCTCCAGCCGGTTACACAGGAACAGGAGGAGGCCCCATTCAGCCCCTTCTCCAGCCGGTTACACAGGAACAGGAGGAGGCCCCATTCAGCCCCTTCTCCAGCCTGTTCCACAGGAACAGGAGGAGGCCCCATTCAGCCCCTTCTCCAGCCGGTTACACAGGAACAGGAGGATGCCCATTCAGCCCCTTCTCCAGCCTGTTACACAGGAACAGGAGGAGGCCATTCAGCCCCTGCTCCAGCCTGTTAAACAGGAACAGGAGGAGTCCATTCAGCCCCTTGTCCAGCCTGTTACAAAGGAACAGGAGGAGACCCCATTCAGCCCCTTCTCCATCCTGTTCCACAGGAACAGAAGGAGGCCCCATTCAGCCCCTTCTCCATCCTGTTACACAGGAACAGGAGGAGGCCCCATTCAGCCCCTTCTCCAGCCTGTTACACAGGAACAGGAGGAGGCCCCATTCAGCCCCTTCTCCAGCCTGTTACAAAGGAACAGGAATAGGTCCCATGCAGCCCCTTCTCCAGCCTGTTACACAGGAACAGGAGGAGGCCATTCAGCCCCTTCTCCAGCCTGTTGCACAGGGAACAGGAGGAGGCCATTCAGCCCCTTCTCCAGACTGTTTCACAGGAACAGGAGGAGGCCCCATTCAGCGCCTTCTCCAGCCTGTTACACAGGAACAGGAGGAGGCCATTCAGCCCCTTCTCCAGCCTGTTACACAGGAACAGGAGGAGGCCCCATTCAACCCCTTCTCCATCCTGTTAGACAGGAACAGGAGGAGGCCATTCAGCTCCTTCTCCAGCCTGTTACACAGGAACAGGAGGAGGCCATTCAGCCCCTCCTCCAGCCTGTTACACAGGAACAGGAGGAGGCCCCATTCAGCCCCTTCTCCAGCCTGTTACACAGGAACAGGAGGAGGCCCCATTCAGCCCCTTCTCCAGCTTGTTACACAGGAACAGGAGTAGGCCATTCAGCCCCTTCTGCAGACTTTTACACAGGAACAGGAAGGGGCCCCATTCAGCCCCTTCTCCAGCTTGTTACACAGGAACAGGAGGAGGCCCCATTCAGCCCCTTCTCCAGGCTGTTACACAGGAACAGGATGAGGCCCCATTCAGCCCCTTCTCCAGCCTGTAACACAGGAACAGGAGGAGGCCATTCAGTCCCTTCTCCAGCCTGTTACACAGGAACAGGAGGAGGCCATTCAGCCCCTGCTCCAGCCTGTTACACAGGAACAGGAGGAGGCCCCATTCAGCCACTTCTCCAGCCTGTTACACAGGAACAGGAGGAGGTCCCATTCAGCCCCTTCTCCAGCCTGTTACACAGGAACAGGAGGAGGCCATTCAGCCCTTTCTCCAGCCTGTTACACAGGAACAGGAGGAGGCCCCATTCAGTCCCTTCTCCAGCCTGTTACACGGGAACAGGAGGAGGCCCCATTCAGCCCCTACTCCAGCCTGTTACACAGGAACAGGAGGAGGCCATTAAGCCCCTTCTCCAGCCTGTTACACAGGAACAGGAGGAGGCCCCATTCAGCCCCTTCTCCAGCCTGTTACACAGGAACAGGAGGAGGCCCCATTCAGCCCCTTCTCCATCCTGTTAAACAGGAAAAGGAGGAGGCCCCATTCAGCCCCTTCTCCAGCCTGTTACACAGGAACAGGAGGAGGCCCCATTCAGCCCCTTCTCCAGCCTGTTCCACAGGAACAGGAGGAGGCCCCATTCAGCCCCTTCTCCAGCCGGTTACACAGGAACAGGACGAGGCCATTCAGCCCCTGCTCCAGCCTATTAAACAGGAACAGGAGGAGTCCATTCAGCCCCTTCTCCAGCCTGTTAGAAAGGAACAGGAGGAGGCCCCATTCAGCCACTTCTCCAGCCTGTTACACAGGAACAGGAGGAGGCCATTCAGCCCCTTCTCCACCCTGTTACACAGGAACAGGAGGAGGCCCCATTCAGCCCCTTCTCCAGTCTGTTACACAGGAACAGGAGGCGGTCCCATGCAGCCCCTTCTACAGCCTGTTACACAGGAACAGGAGGAGGCCATTCAGCCCCTTCTCCAGCCTGTTGCACAGGGAACAGGAGGAGGCCATTCAGCCCCTTCTCCAGACTGTTTCACAGGAACAGGAGGAGGCCCCATTCAGCGCCTTCTCCAGCCTGTTACACAGGAACAGGTGGTGGCCATTCAGCCCCTTCTCCAGCCTGTTACACAGGTACAGGAGGAGGCCATTCAGCCCCTCCTCCAGCCTGTTACACAGGAACCGGAGGAGGCCCCATTCAGCCCGTTCTCCAGCCTGTTACACAGGAACAGGAGGAGGCCCCATTCAGCCCCTTCTCCAGCTTGTTACACAGGAACAGGAGGAGGCCCCATTCTGCCCCTTCTCCAGGCTGTTACACAGGAACAGGAAGAGGCCCCATTCAGCCCCTTCTCCAGCCTGTAACACAGGAACAGGAGGAGGCCATTCAGTCCCTTCTCCAGCCTGCTACACAGGAACAGGAGGAGGCCATTCAGCCCCTTCTCCAGCCTGTTACACAGGAACAGGAGGAGGCCCCATTCAGCCACTTCTCCAGCCTGTTACACAGAAACAGGAGGAGGTCCCATTCAGCCCCTTCTCCAGCCTGTTACACAGGAACAGGAGGAGGCCATTCAGCCCCTTCTCCAGCCTGTTACACAGGAACAGGAGGAGGCCCCATTCAGTCCCTTCTCCAGCCTGATACACGGGAACAGGAGGAGGCCCCATTCAGCCCCATCTCCAGCCTGTTACACAGGAACAGGAGGAGGCCCCATTCAGCCCCTTCTCCAGCCTGTTACACAGGAACAGGAGGAGGCCCCATTCAGCCCCTTCTCCAACCTGTTACACGGGAACAGGAGGAGGCCCCATTCAGCCCCTTCTCCAGATTGTTACACAGGAACAGGAGGAGGCCATGCAGCCCCTTCTCCAGCCTGTTACACAGGAACAGGTGGAGGACATTCAGCCCGTTCTCCAGCCTGTAAGTCACGAACAGGAGGAGGCCCCATTCAGCCCCTTCTCCAGCCTGTTTCACAGGAACAGGAGGAGGCCATTCAGCCCCTTCTCCAGCCTGTTACACAGGAACAGGAGGAGGCCCCATTCAGCCCATGCTCCAGCCTGTTACACAGGAACAGGAGGAGGCCATTCAGCCCCTCCTTCAGCCTGTTACACAGAAACAAGTGGCCCCATTCAGCCCCTTCTCCAGCCTGTTACACAGGAACAGGAGGAGGCCATTTAGCCCCTTCTCCAGCCTGTTACAAAGGAACAGGAGGAGGCCATTCAGCCACTTCTCCAGCCTGTTACACAGGAACAGTAGGAGGCCATTCAGCCCCTTCTCCAGCCTGTTACACAGGAACCGGATGAGGCCATTCAGCCCCTTCTCCAGCCTGTTACACAGGAACAGGAGGAGGCATTTCAGCCCCTTCTCCAGCCTGTTACACAGGAACAGGAGGAGGCCCCATGCAGCCCCTTCTCCAGCATGTTGCACAGGAACAGGAGGAGGCCATTCAGCCCCTTCTCCAGCCTGTTACACAGGAACAGGAGGAGGCCATTCTGCCCCTTCTCCAGTCTGTTACACAGGAACAGGCGGAGGCCATTCAGCCCCTTCTCCAGCCTGTTACACAGGAACAGGCGGAGGCCCCATTCAGCCCCTTTTCCAGCCTGTTACACAGGAACAGGAGGAGGCCCCATTCAGCCCCTTCTCCAGCCTGTTACACAGGAACAGGAGGAGGCCATTCAGACCCTTCTCTTGCCTGTTACACAGGAACAGGAGGAGGCCCCTTTCAGCCCCTTCTCCAGCCTGTTACACAGGAACAGGAGGAGGCCATTCAGCCCCTTCTCCAGCATGTTACACAGGAACAGGAGGAGGCCCCATTCAGCCCCTTCTCCAACCTGCTACACAGGAACAGGAGGAGGTCCCATTCAGCCCCTTCTCCAGACTGTTACACAGGAACAGGAGTAGGCCCCATTCAGCCCGTTCTCCAGACTGTTACACAGGAACAGCAGGAGGCCCCATTCAGCCCCTTATCCATCCTGTTACACAGTAACAGGAGGAGCCCCCATTCAGCCCCTTCTCCATCCTGTTAAACAGGAAAAGGAGGAGGCCCCATTCAGCCCCTTCTCCAGCCTGTTACACAGGAACAGGAGGAGGCCCCATTCAGCCCCTTCTCCAGCCGGTTACACAGGAACAGGAGGAGGCCCCATTCAGCCCCTTCTCCAGCCGGTTACACAGGAACAGGAGGAGGCCCCATTCAGCCCCTTCTCCAGCCTGTTCCACAGGAACAGGAGGAGGCCCCATTCAGCCCCTTCTCCAGCCGGTTACACAGGAACAGGAGGATGCCCATTCAGCCCCTTCTCCAGCCTGTTACACAGGAACAGGAGGAGGCCATTCAGCCCCTGCTCCAGCCTGTTAAACAGGAACAGGAGGAGACCCCATTCAGCCCCTTCTCCATCCTGTTCCACAGGAACAGAAGGAGGCCCCATTCAGCCCCTTCTCCATCCTGTTACACAGGAACAGGAGGAGGCCCCATTCAGCCCCTTCTCCAGCCTGTTACACAGGAACAGGAGGAGGCCCCATTCAGCCCCTTCTCCAGCCTGTTACAAAGGAACAGGAATAGGTCCCATGCAGCCCCTTCTCCAGCCTGTTACACAGGAACAGGAGGAGGCCATTCAGCCCCTTCTCCAGCCTGTTGCACAGGGAACAGGAGGAGGCCATTCAGCCCCTTCTCCAGACTGTTTCACAGGAACAGGAGGAGGCCATTCAGCTCCTTCTCCAGCCTGTTACACAGGAACAGGAGGAGGCCATTCAGCCCCTCCTCCAGCCTGTTACACAGGAACAGGAGGAGGCCCCATTCAGCCCCTTCTCCAGCCTGTTACACAGGAACAGGAGGAGGCCCCATTCAGCCCCTTCTCCAGCTTGTTACACAGGAACAGGAGTAGGCCATTCAGCCCCTTCTGCAGACTTTTACACAGGAACAGGAAGAGGCCCCATTCAGCCCCTTCTCCAGCTTGTTACACAGGAACAGGAGGAGGCCCCATTCAGCCCCTTCTCCAGGCTGTTACACAGGAACAGGATGAGGCCCCATTCAGCCCCTTCTCCAGCCTGTAACACAGGAACAGGAGGAGGCCATTCAGTCCCTTCTCCAGCCTGTTACACAGGAACAGGAGGAGGCCATTCAGCCCCTGCTCCAGCCTGTTACACAGGAACAGGAGGAGGCCCCATTCAGCCACTTCTCCAGCCTGTTACACAGGAACAGGAGGAGGTCCCATTCAGCCCCTTATCCAGCCTGTTACACAGGAACAGGAGGAGGCCATTCAGCCCTTTCTCCAGCCTGTTACACAGGAACAGGAGGAGGCCCCATTCAGTCCCTTCTCCAGCCTGTTACACGGGAACAGGAGGAGGCCCCATTCAGCCCCTACTCCAGCCTGTTACACAGGAACAGGAGGAGGCCATTAAGCCCCTTCTCCAGCCTGTTACACAGGAACAGGAGGAGGCCCCATTCAGCCCCTTCTCCAGCCTGTTACACAGGAAGGGAGGAGGCCCCATTCAGCCCCTTCTCCATCCTGTTAAACAGGAAAAGGAGGAGGCCCCATTCAGCCCCTTCTCCAGCCTGTTACACAGGAACAGGAGGAGGCCCCATTCAGCCCCTTCTCCAGCCTGTTCCACAGGAACAGGAGGAGGCCCCATTCAGCCCCTTCTCCAGCCGGTTACACAGGAACAGGACGAGGCCATTCAGCCCCTGCTCCAGCCTATTAAACAGGAACAGGAGGAGTCCATTCAGCCCCTTCTCCAGCCTGTTAGAAAGGAACAGGAGGAGGCCCCATTCAGCCACTTCTCCAGCCTGTTACACAGGAACAGAAGGAGGCCCCATTCAGCCCCTTCTCCACCCTGTTACACAGGAACAGGAGGAGGCCCCATTCAGCCCCTTCTCCAGTCTGTTACACAGGAACAGGAGGCGGTCCCATGCAGCCCCTTCTACAGCCTGTTACACAGGAACAGGAGGAGGCCATTCAGCCCCTTCTCCAGCCTGTTGCACAGGGAACAGGAGGAGGCCATTCAGCCCCTTCTCCAGACTGTTTCACAGGAACAGGAGGAGGCCCCATTCAGCGCCTTCTCCAGCCTGTTACACAGGAACAGGAGGTGGCCATTCAGCCCCTTCTCCAGCCTGTTACACAGGTACAGGAGGAGGCCATTCAGCCCCTCCTCCAGCCTGTTACACAGGAACCGGAGGAGGCCCCATTCAGCCCGTTCTCCAGCCTGTTACACAGGAACAGGAGGAGGCCCCATTCAGCCCCTTCTCCAGCTTGTTACACAGGAACAGGAGGAGGCCCCATTCTGCCCCTTCTCCAGGCTGTTACACAGGAACAGGAAGAGGCCCCATTCAGCCCCTTCTCCAGCCTGTAACACAGGAACAGGAGGAGGCCATTCAGTCCCTTCTCCAGCCTGCTACACAGGAACAGGAGGAGGCCATTCAGCCCCTTCTCCAGCCTGTTACACAGGAACAGGAGGAGGCCCCATTCAGCCACTTCTCCAGCCTGTTACACAGAAACAGGAGGAGGTCCCATTCAGCCCCTTCTCCAGCCTGTTACACAGGAACAGGAGGAGGCCATTCAGCCCCTTCTCCAGCCTGTTACACAGGAACAGGAGGAGGCCCCATTCAGTCCCTTCTCCAGCCTGATACACGGGAACAGGAGGAGGCCCCATTCAGCCCCATCTCCAGCCTGTTACACAGGAACAGGAGGAGGCCCCATTCAGCCCCTTCTCCAGCCTGTTACACAGGAACAGGAGGAGGCCCCATTCAGCCCCTTCTCCAACCTGTTACACGGGAACAGGAGGAGGCCCCATTCAGCCCCTTCTCCAGATTGTTACACAGGAACAGGAGGAGGCCATGCAGCCCCTTCTCCAGCCTGTTACACAGGAACAGGTGGAGGACATTCAGCCCATTCTCCAGCCTGTAAGTCACGAACAGGAGGAGGCCCCATTCAGCCCCTTCTCCAGCCTGTTACACAGGAACAGGAGGAGGCCATTCAGCCCCTTCTCCAGCCTGTTACACAGGAACAGGAGGAGGCCCCATTCAGCCCATGCTCCAGCCTGTTACACAGGAACAGGAGGAGGCCAGTCAGCCCCTCCTTCAGCCTGTTACACAGAAACAAGTGGCCCCATTCAGCCCCTTCTCCAGCCTGTTACACAGGAACAGGAGGAGGCCATTTAGCCCCTTCTCCAGCCTGTTACAAAGGAACAGGAGGAGGCCATTCAGCCACTTCTCCAGCCTGTTACACAGGAACAGTAGGAGGCCATTCAGCCCCTTCTCCAGCCTGTTACACAGGAACAGGAGGAGGCCATTCAGCCCCTTCTCCAGCCTGTTACACAGGAACAGGAGGAGGCATTTCAGCCCCTTCTCCAGCCTGTTACACAGGAACAGGAGGAGGCCCCATGCAGCCCCTTCTCCAGCATGTTGCACAGGAACAGGAGGAGGCCATTCAACCCCTTCTCCAGCCTGTTACACAGGAACAGGAGGAGGCCATTCTGCCCCTTCTCCAGTCTGTTACACAGGAACAGGCGGAGGCCATTCAGCCCCTTCTCCAGCCTGTTACACAGGAACAGGCGGAGGCCCCATTCAGCCCCTTTTCCAGCCTGTTACACAGGAACAGGAGGAGGCCCCATTCAGCCCCTTCTCCAGCCTGTTACACAGGAACAGGAGGAGGCCATTCAGACCCTTCTCTTGCCTGTTACACAGGAACAGGAGGAGGCCCCTTTCAGCCCCTTCTCCAGCCTGTTACACAGGAACAGGAGGAGGCCATTCAGCCCCTTCTCCAGCATGTTACACAGGAACAGGAGGAGGCCCCATTCAGCCCCTTCTCCAACCTGCTACACAGGAACAGGAGGAGGTCCCATTCAGCCCCTTCTCCAGACTGTTACACAGGAACAGGAGTAGGCCCCATTCAGCCCGTTCTCCAGACTGTTACACAGGAACAGCAGGAGGCCCCATTCAGCCCCTTATCCAGACTGTTACACAGGAACAGGAGGAGGCCCCATTCAGCCCCTTCTCCAGCCTGTTGCACAGGAACAGGTGGAGGCCCCATTCAGCCCCTTCTCCAGCCTGTTACACAGGAACACGAGGAAGCCATTCAGCCCCTTCTCCAGCCTGTTTCACAGTAATAGGAGGAGGCCCCATTCAGCCCCTTCTCCAGCCTGTTACACAGGAACAGGAGGAGTCCCCATTCAGCCCCTTCTCCAGCCTGTTGCACAGGAACAGGAGGAGGCGCCATTCAGCCCCTACTCCAGCCTGTTCACACTTACAGGAGGCGGCCCGATTCAGCCTCTTCTCCAGCCTGTTACACACGAACAGGAGGAGGCCCCATTCAGCCCCTTCTCCAGCCTGATACACAGGAACAGGAGGAGGCCATTCAGCCCCTTCTCCAGCCTGATACACAGGAACAGGAGGAGGCCATTCAGCCTCGTCTCCAGCCTTACACAGGAACAGGAGGAGGCCCCATTCAGCCCCTTCTCCAGCCTGTTACACAGGAACAGGAGGAGGCCCCATTCAGCCCCATCTCCAGCCTGTTACACAGGAACAGGAGGAGGCCCCATTCAGCCCCTTTTCCAGCCTGTTACACAGGAAAAGGAGGAGCCCCATTCAGCCCCTTCTCCAGCCTGTTACACAGGAACAGGAGGAGGCCCCATTCAGCCCCTTCTCCAGCCTGATACACAGGAACAGGAGGAGGCCATTCAGCACCTTCTCCATCCTGGTACACAGGAACAGGAGGAGGCCATTCAGCCCCTTCTCCAGCCTGTTACACAGGAACAGGAGGAGGCCCCATTCAGCCCCTTCTCCAGCCTGTTACACAGGAACAGGAGGAGGCCCCATTCAGCGCCTTCTCCAGCCTGTTACACAGGAACAGGAGGAGGCCCCATTCAGCCCCTTCTCCAGCCTGTTACACAGGAACAGGAGGAGGCCATTCAGCCCCTTCTCCAGCCTGTTACACAGGAACAGGAGGAGGCCATTCAGCCCCTTCTCCAGCCTGTAACACAGGGAACAGTAGGAGGCCCCATTCAGCCCCTTCTCCAGCTGGTTACACAGGAAAAGGAGGAGGCCCCATTCAGCGCCTTCTCCAGCCTGTTACACAGGAACAGGAGGAGGCCATTCAGCCCCTTCTCCAGCCTGTTACACAGGAACAGGAGGAGGCCCCATTCAGCCCCTTCTCCAGCCTGTTACACAGGAACAGGAGGAGGCCCCATTCAGCCCCTTCTCCAGCCTGTTACACAGGAACAGGAGGAGTCCTCATTCAGCCCCTTCTCCAGCCTGTTGCACAGGAACAGGAGGAGGCCATTCAGCCCCTGCTCCAGCCTGTTAAACAGGAACAGGAGGAGGCCATTCAGCCCCTTCTCCAGCCTTTTACAAAGGAACAGGAGGAGGCCCCATTCAGCCCCTTCTCCATCCTGTTACACAGTAACAGGAGGAGGCCCCATTCAGCCCCTTCTCCATCCTGTTAAACAGGAAAAGGAGGAGGCCCCATTCAGCCCCTCCTCCTGCCTGTTACACAGGAACAGGAGGAGGCCCCATTCAGCCCCTTCTCCAGCCGGTTACACAGGAAGAGGAGGAGGCCCCATTCAGCCCCTTCTCCAGCCTGTTCCACAGGAACAGGAGGAGGCCACATTCAGCCCCTTCTCCAGCCGGTTACACAGGAACAGGAGGAGGCCCCATTCAGCCCCTTCTCCAGCCTGTTACACAGGAACAGGAGGAGGCCATTCAGCCCGTGCTCCAGCCTGTTAAACAGGAACAGGAGGAGTCCATTCAGCCCCTTGTCCAGCCTGTTACAAAGGAACAGGAGGAGACCCCATTCAGCCCCTTCTCCATCCTGTTACACAGGAACAGAAGGAGGCCCCATTCAGCCCCTTCTCCATCCTGTTACACAGGAACAGGAGGAGGCCCCATTCAGCCCCTTCTCCAGCCTATTACACAGGAACAGGAGGAGGCCCCATTCAGCCCCTTCTCCAGTCTGTTACACAGGAACAGGAGGAGGCCATTCAGCCCCTTCTCCAGCCTGTTGCACAGTGAACAGGAGGAGGCCATTCAGCCCCTTCTCCAGACTGTTTCACAGGAACAGGAGGAGGCCCCATTCAGCGCCTTCTCCAGCCTGTTACACAGGAACAGGAGGAGGCCATTCAGCCCCTTCTCCAGCCTGTTACACAGGAACAGGAGGAGGACCCATTCAGCCCCTTCTCCAGCCTGTTAGACAGGAACAGGAGGAGGCCATTCAGCCCCTTCTCCAGCCTGGTACCCAGGTACAGGAGGAGGCCATTCAGCCCCTCCTCCAGCCTGTTACACAGGAACCGGAGGAGGCCCCATTCAGCCCCTTCTCCAGCCTGTAACACAGGAACAGGAGGAGGCCCCATTCAGCCCCTTCTCCAGCTTGTTACACAGGAACAGGAGGAGGCCATTCAGCCCCTTCTCCAGACTGTTACACAGGAACAGGTGGAGGCCCCATTCAGCCCCATCTCCAGCCTGTTACACAGGAACAGGAGGAGGCCCCATTCAGCCCCTTCTCCAGCCTGTTACACAGGAACAGGAGGAGGCCCCATTCAGCCCCTTCTCCAACCTGTTACACGGGAACAGGAGGAGGCCCCATTCAGCCCCTTCTCCAGATTGTTACACAGGAACAGGAGGAGGCCATGCAGCCCCTTCTCCAGCCTGTTACACAGGAACAGGTGGAGGACATTCAGCCCATTCTCCAGCCTGTAAGTCACGAACAGGAGGAGGCCCCATTCAGCCCCTTCTCCAGCCTGTTACACAGGAACAGGAGGAGGCCATTCAGCCCCTTCTCCAGCCTGTTACACAGGAACAGGAGGAGGCCCCATTCAGCCCATGCTCCAGCCTGTTACACAGGAACAGGAGGAGGCCATTCAGCCCCTCCTTCAGCCTGTTACACAGAAACAAGTGGCCCCATTCAGCCCCTTCTCCAGCCTGTTACACAGGAACAGGAGGAGGCCATTTAGCCCCTTCTCCAGCCTGTTACAAAGGAACAGGAGGAGGCCATTCAGCCACTTCTCCAGCCTGTTACAGAGGAACAGTAGGAGGCCATTCAGCCCCTACTCCAGCCTGTTACACAGGACCAGGAGGAGGCCATTCAGCCCCTTCTCCAGCCTGTTACACAGGAACAGGAGGAGGCATTTCAGCCCCTTCTCCAGCCTGTTACACAGGAACAGGAGGAGGCCCCATGCAGCCCCTTCTCCAGCATGTTGCACAGGAACAGGAGGAGGCCATTCAGCCCCTTCTCCAGCCTGTTACACAGGAACAGGAGGAGGCCATTCTGCCCCTTCTCCAGTCTGTTACACAGGAACAGGCGGAGGCCATTCAGCCCCTTCTCCAGCCTGTTACACAGGAACAGGCGGAGGCCCCATTCAGCCCCTTTTCCAGCCTGTTACACAGGAACAGGAGGAGGCCCCATTCAGCCCCTTCTCCAGCCTGTTACACAGGAACAGGAGGAGGCCATTCAGACCCTTCTCTTGCCTGTTACACAGGAACAGGAGGCGGCCCCTTTCAGCCCCTTCTCCAGCCTGTTACACAGGAACAGGAGGAGGCCATTCAGCCCCTTCTCCAGCATGTTACACAGGAACAGGAGGAGGCCCCATTCAGCCCCTTCTCCAACCTGCTACACAGGAACAGGAGGAGGTCCCATTCAGCCCCTTCTCCAGACTGTTACACAGGAACAGGAGTAGGCCCCATTCAGCCCGTTCTCCAGACTGTTACACAGGAACAGCAGGAGGCCCCATTCAGCCCCTTATCCAGACTGTTACACAGGAACAGGAGGAGGCCCCATTCAGCCCCTTCTCCAGCCTGTTGCACAGGAACAGGTGGAGGCCCCATTCAGCCCCTTCTCCAGCCTGTTACACAGGAACAGGAGGAGGCCATTCAGCCCCTTCTCCAGCATGTTACACAGGAACAGGAGGAGGCCCCATTCAGCCCCTTCTCCAACCTGCTACACAGGAACAGGAGGAGGTCCCATTCAGCCCCTTCTCCAGACTGTTACACAGGAACAGGAGTAGGCCCCATTCAGCCCGTTCTCCAGACTGTTACACAGGAACAGCAGGAGGCCCCATTCAGCCCCTTATCCAGACTGTTACACAGGAACAGGAGGAGGCCCCATTCAGCCCCTTCTCCAGCCTGTTGCACAGGAACAGGTGGAGGCCCCATTCAGCCCCTTCTCCAGCCTGTTACACAGGAACACGAGGAAGCCATTCAGCCCCTTCTCCAGCCTGTTTCACAGTAATAGGAGGAGGCCCCATTCAGCCCCTTCTCCAGCCTGTTACACAGGAACAGGAGGAGTCCCCATTCAGCCCCTTCTCCAGCCTGTTGCACAGGAACAGGAGGAGGCGCCATTCAGCCCCTACTCCAGCCTGTTCACACTTACAGGAGGCGGCCCGATTCAGCCTCTTCTCCAGCCTGTTACACACGAACAGGAGGAGGCCCCATTCAGCCCCTTCTCCAGCCTGATACACAGGAACAGGAGGAGGCCATTCAGCCCCTTCTCCAGCCTGATACACAGGAACAGGAGGAGGCCATTCAGCCTCGTCTCCAGCCTTACACAGGAACAGGAGGAGGCCCCATTCAGCCCCTTCTCCAGCCTGTTACACAGGAACAGGAGGAGGCCCCATTCAGCCCCATCTCCAGCCTGTTACACAGGAACAGGAGGAGGCCCCATTCAGCCCCTTTTCCAGCCTGTTACACAGGAAAAGGAGGAGCCCCATTCAGCCCCTTCTCCAGCCTGTTACACAGGAACAGGAGGAGGCCCCATTCAGCCCCTTCTCCAGCCTGATACACAGGAACAGGAGGAGGCCATTCAGCACCTTCTCCATCCTGGTACACAGGAACAGGAGGAGGCCATTCAGCCCCTTCTCCAGCCTGTTACACAGGAACAGGAGGAGGCCCCATTCAGCCCCTTCTCCAGCCTGTTACACAGGAACAGGAGGAGGCCCCATTCAGCGCCTTCTCCAGCCTGTTACACAGGAACAGGAGGAGGCCCCATTCAGCCCCTTCTCCAGCCTGTTACACAGGAACAGGAGGAGGCCATTCAGCCCCTTCTCCAGCCTGTTACACAGGAACAGGAGGAGGCCATTCAGCCCCTTCTCCAGCCTGTAACACAGGGAACAGTAGGAGGCCCCATTCAGCCCCTTCTCCAGCTGGTTACACAGGAAAAGGAGGAGGCCCCATTCAGCGCCTTCTCCAGCCTGTTACACAGGAACAGGAGGAGGCCATTCAGCCCCTTCTCCAGCCTGTTACACAGGAACAGGAGGAGGCCCCATTCAGCCCCTTCTCCAGCCTGTTACACAGGAACAGGAGGAGGCCCCATTCAGCCCCTTCTCCAGCCTGTTACACAGGAACAGGAGGAGTCCTCATTCAGCCCCTTCTCCAGCCTGTTGCACAGGAACAGGAGGAGGCCATTCAGCCCCTGCTCCAGCCTGTTAAACAGGAACAGGAGGAGGCCATTCAGCCCCTTCTCCAGCCTTTTACAAAGGAACAGGAGGAGGCCCCATTCAGCCCCTTCTCCATCCTGTTACACAGTAACAGGAGGAGGCCCCATTCAGCCCCTTCTCCATCCTGTTAAACAGGAAAAGGAGGAGGCCCCATTCAGCCCCTCCTCCAGCCTGTTACACAGGAACAGGAGGAGGCCCCATTCAGCCCCTTCTCCAGCCGGTTACACAGGAAGAGGAGGAGGCCCCATTCAGCCCCTTCTCCAGCCTGTTCCACAGGAACAGGAGGAGGCCACATTCAGCCCCTTCTCCAGCCGGTTACACAGGAACAGGAGGAGGCCCCATTCAGCCCCTTCTCCAGCCTGTTACACAGGAACAGGAGGAGGCCATTCAGCCCGTGCTCCAGCCTGTTAAACAGGAACAGGAGGAGTCCATTCAGCCCCTTGTCCAGCCTGTTACAAAGGAACAGGAGGAGACCCCATTCAGCCCCTTCTCCATCCTGTTACACAGGAACAGAAGGAGGCCCCATTCAGCCCCTTCTCCATCCTGTTACACAGGAACAGGAGGAGGCCCCATTCAGCCCCTTCTCCAGCCTATTACACAGGAACAGGAGGAGGCCCCATTCAGCCCCTTCTCCAGTCTGTTACACAGGAACAGGAGGAGGCCATTCAGCCCCTTCTCCAGCCTGTTGCACAGTGAACAGGAGGAGGCCATTCAGCCCCTTCTCCAGACTGTTTCACAGGAACAGGAGGAGGCCCCATTCAGCGCCTTCTCCAGCCTGTTACACAGGAACAGGAGGAGGCCATTCAGCCCCTTCTCCAGCCTGTTACACAGGAACAGGAGGAGGACCCATTCAGCCCCTTCTCCAGCCTGTTAGACAGGAACAGGAGGAGGCCATTCAGCCCCTTCTCCAGCCTGGTACCCAGGTACAGGAGGAGGCCATTCAGCCCCTCCTCCAGCCTGTTACACAGGAACCGGAGGAGGCCCCATTCAGCCCCTTCTCCAGCCTGTAACACAGGAACAGGAGGAGGCCCCATTCAGCCCCTTCTCCAGCTTGTTACACAGGAACAGGAGGAGGCCATTCAGCCCCTTCTCCAGACTGTTACACAGGAACAGGAGGAGGCCCCATTCAGCCCCATCTCCAGCCTGTTACACAGGAACAGGAGGAGGCCCCATTCAGCCCCTTCTCCAGCCTGTTACACAGGAACAGGAGGAGGCCCCATTCAGCCCCTTCTCCAACCTGTTACACGGGAACAGGAGGAGGCCCCATTCAGCCCCTTCTCCAGATTGTTACACAGGAACAGGAGGAGGCCATGCAGCCCCTTCTCCAGCCTGTTACACAGGAACAGGTGGAGGACATTCAGCCCATTCTCCAGCCTGTAAGTCACGAACAGGAGGAGGCCCCATTCAGCCCCTTCTCCAGCCTGTTACACAGGAACAGGAGGAGGCCATTCAGCCCCTTCTCCAGCCTGTTACACAGGAACAGGAGGAGGCCCCATTCAGCCCATGCTCCAGCCTGTTACACAGGAACAGGAGGAGGCCATTCAGCCCCTCCTTCAGCCTGTTACACAGAAACAAGTGGCCCCATTCAGCCCCTTCTCCAGCCTGTTACACAGGAACAGGAGGAGGCCATTTAGCCCCTTCTCCAGCCTGTTACAAAGGAACAGGAGGAGGCCATTCAGCCACTTCTCCAGCCTGTTACAGAGGAACAGTAGGAGGCCATTCAGCCCCTACTCCAGCCTGTTACACAGGACCAGGAGGAGGCCATTCAGCCCCTTCTCCAGCCTGTTACACAGCAACAGGAGGAGGCATTTCAGCCCCTTCTCCAGCCTGTTACACAGGAACAGGAGGAGGCCCCATGCAGCCCCTTCTCCAGCATGTTGCACAGGAACAGGAGGAGGCCATTCAGACCCTTCTCCAGCCTGTTACACAGGAACAGGAGGAGGCCATTCTGCCCCTTCTCCAGTCTGTTACACAGGAACAGGCGGAGGCCATTCAGCCCCTTCTCCAGCCTGTTACACAGGAACAGGCGGAGGCCCCATTCAGCCCCTTTTCCAGCCTGTTACACAGGAACAGGAGGAGGCCCCATTCAGCCCCTTCTCCAGCCTGTTACACAGGAACAGGAGGAGGCCATTCAGACCCTTCTCTTGCCTGTTACACAGGAACAGGAGGCGGCCCCTTTCAGCCCCTTCTCCAGCCTGTTACACAGGAACAGGAGGAGGCCATTCAGCCCCTTCTCCAGCATGTTACACAGGAACAGGAGGAGGCCCCATTCAGCCCCTTCTCCAACCTGCTACACAGGAACAGGAGGAGGTCCCATTCAGCCCCTTCTCCAGACTGTTACACAGGAACAGGAGTAGGCCCCATTCAGCCCGTTCTCCAGACTGTTACACAGGAACAGCAGGAGGCCCCATTCAGCCCCTTATCCAGACTGTTACACAGGAACAGGAGGAGGCCCCATTCAGCCCCTTCTCCAGCCTGTTGCACAGGAACAGGTGGAGGCCCCATTCAGCCCCTTCTCCAGCCTGTTACACAGGAACACGAGGAAGCCATTCAGCCCCTTCTCCAGCCTGTTTCACAGTAATAGGAGGAGGCCCCATTCAGCCCCTTCTCCAGCCTGTTACACAGGAACAGGAGGAGTCCCCATTCAGCCCCTTCTCCAGCCTGTTGCACAGGAACAGGAGGAGGCGCCATTCAGCCCCTACTCCAGCCTGTTCACACTTACAGGAGGCGGCCCGATTCAGCCTCTTCTCCAGCCTGTTACACACGAACAGGAGGAGGCCCCATTCAGCCCCTTCTCCAGCCTGATACACAGGAACAGGAGGAGGCCATTCAGCCCCTTCTCCAGCCTGATACACAGGAACAGGAGGAGGCCATTCAGCCTCGTCTCCAGCCTTACACAGGAACAGGAGGAGGCCCCATTCAGCCCCTTCTCCAGCCTGTTACACAGGAACAGGAGGAGGCCCCATTCAGCCCCATCTCCAGCCTGTTACACAGGAACAGGAGGAGGCCCCATTCAGCCCCTTTTCCAGCCTGTTACACAGGAAAAGGAGGAGCCCCATTCAGCCCCTTCTCCAGCCTGTTACACAGGAACAGGAGGAGGCCCCATTCAGCCCCTTCTCCAGCCTGATACACAGGAACAGGAGGAGGCCATTCAGCACCTTCTCCATCCTGGTACACAGGAACAGGAGGAGGCCATTCAGCCCCTTCTCCAGCCAGTTACACAGGAACAGGAGGAGGCCCCATTCAGCCCCTTCTCCAGCCTGTTACACAGGAACAGGAGGAGGCCCCATTCAGCGCCTTCTCCAGCCTGTTACACAGGAACAGGAGGAGGCCCCATTCAGCCCCTTCTCCAGCCTGTTACACAGGAACAGGAGGAGGCCATTCAGCCCCTTCTCCAGCCTGTTACACAGGAACAGGAGGAGGCCATTCAGCCCCTTCTCCAGCCTGTAACACAGGGAACAGTCGGAGGCCCCATTCAGCCCCTTCTCCAGCTGGTTACACAGGAAAAGGAGGAGGCCCCATTCAGCGCCTTCTCCAGCCTGTTACACAGGAACAGGAGGAGGCCATTCAGCCCCTTCTCCAGCCTGTTACACAGGAACAGGAGGAGGCCCCATTCAGCCCCTTCTCCAGCCTGTTACACAGGACCAGGAGGAGGCCCCATTCAGCCCCTTCTCCAGCCTGTTACACAGGAACAGGAGGAGTCCTCATTCAGCCCCTTCTCCAGCCTGTTGCACAGGAACAGGAGGAGGCCATTCAGCCCCTGCTCCAGCCTGTTAAACAGGAACAGGAGGAGGCCATTCAGCCCCTTCTCCAGCCTTTTACAAAGGAACAGGAGGAGGCCCCATTCAGCCCCTTCTCCATCCTGTTACACAGTAACAGGAGGAGGCCCCATTCAGCCCCTTCTCCATCCTGTTAAACAGGAAAAGGAGGAGGCCCCATTCAGCCCCTCCTCCAGCCTGTTACACAGGAACAGGAGGAGGCCCCATTCAGCCCCTTCTCCAGCCGGTTACACAGGAAGAGGAGGAGGCCCCATTCAGCCCCTTCTCCAGCCTGTTCCACAGGAACAGGAGGAGGCCCCATTCAGCCCCTTCTCCAGCCGGTTACACAGGAACAGGAGGAGGCCCCATTCAGCCCCTTCTCCAGCCTGTTACACAGGAACAGGAGGAGGCCATTCAGCCCGTGCTCCAGCCTGTTAAACAGGAACAGGAGGAGTCCATTCAGCCCCTTGTCCAGCCTGTTACAAAGGAACAGGAGGAGACCCCATTCAGCCCCTTCTCCATCCTGTTACACAGGAACAGGAGGAGGCCCCATTCAGCCCCTTCTCCAGCCTATAACACAGGAACAGGAGGAGGCCCCATTCAGCCCCTTCTCCAGTCTGTTACACAGGAACAGGAGGAGGCCATTCAGCCCCTTCTCCAGCCTGTTGCACAGTGAACAGGAGGAGGCCATTCAGCCCCTTCTCCAGACTGTTTCACAGGAACAGGAGGAGGCCCCATTCAGCGCCTTCTCCAGCCTGTTACACAGGAACAGGAGGAGGCCATTCAGCCCCTTCTCCAGCCTGTTACACAGGAACAGGAGGAGGACCCATTCAGCCCCTTCTCCAGCCTGTTAGACAGGAACAGGAGGAGGCCATTCAGCCCCTTCTCCAGCCTGTTACACAGGTACAGGAGGAGGCCATTCAGCCCCTCCTCCAGCCTGTTACACAGGAACCGGAGGAGGCCCCATTCAGCCCCTTCTCCAGCCTGTAACACAGGAACAGGAGGAGGCCCCATTCAGCCCCTTCTCCAGCTTGTTACACAGGAACAGGAGGAGGCCATTCAGCCCCTTCTCCAGACTGCTACACAGGAACAGGAAGAGGCCCCATTCAGCCCCTTCTCCAGCTTGTTACACAGGAACAGGAGGAGGCCCCATTCAGCCCCTTCTCCAGGCTGTTACACAGGAACAGGAAGAGGCCCCATTCAGCCCCTTCTCCAGCCTGTAACACAGGAACAGGAGGAGACCATTCAGTCCCTTCTCCAGCCTGTTACACAGGAACAGGAGGAGGCCATTCAGCCCCTGCTCCAGCCTTTTACACAGGAACAGGAGGAGGCCCCATTCAGCCACTTCTCCAGCCTGTTACACAGGAACAGGAGGAGGTCCCATTCAGCCCCTTCTCTAGCCTGTTACACAGGAACAGGAGGAGGCCATTCAGCCCTTTCTCCAGCCTGTTACACAGGAACAGGAGGAGGCCCCATTCAGTCCCTTCTCCAGCCTGTTACACGGGAACAGGAGGAGGCCCCATTCAGCCCCTTCTCCAGCCTGTTACACAGGAACACGAGGAGGCCCCATTCAGCCCCTTCTCCAGCCTGTTACACAGGAACAGGAGGAGGCCCCATTCAGCCCCTTCTCCAACCTGTTACATGGGAACAGGAGGAGGCCCCATTCAGCCCCTTCTCCAGACTGTTACACAGGAACAGGAGGAGGCCATGCAGCCCCTTCTCCAGCCTGTTACACAGGAACAGGTGGAGGACATTCAGCCCATTCTCCAGCCTGTAAGTCACGAACAGGAGGAGGCCCCATTCAGCCCCTTCTCCAGCCTGTTACACAGGAACAGGAGGAGGCCATTCAGCCCCCTCTCCAGCCTGTTACACAGGAAAAGGGGAAGTCCCCATTCAGCCCCTTCTCCAGCCTGTTACACAGGAACAGGAGGGGCCCCAATCAGCCCCTTCTGCAGCCTGTTACACAGGAACAGGAGGAGGCCCCATTCAGCCCCTGCTCCAGCCTGTTACACAGGAAATAGAGGAGGCCATTCAGCCCCTCCTCCAGCCTGTTACACAGGAACAAGAGGCCCCATTCAGCCCCTTCTCCAGCCTGTTACACAGGAACAGGAGGAGGCCATTTAGCCCCTTCTCCAGCCTGTTACAAAGGAACAGGATGAGGCCATTCAGCCCCTTCTCCAGTCTGTTACACAGGAACAGGCGGAGGCCATTCAGCACCTTCTCCAGCCTGTTACACAGGAACAGGAGGAGGCCATTCAGCCCCTTCTCCAGCCTGTTACACAGGAACAGGAGGAGGCCATTCAGCCCCTTCTCCAGCCTGTTACACAGGAACAGGAGGAGGCATTTCAGCCCCTTCTCCAGCCTGTTACACAGGAACAGGAGGAGGCCCCATGCAGCCCCTTCTCCAGCATGTTACACAGGAACAGGAGGAGGCCATTCAGCCCCTTCTCCAGGCTGTTACACAGGAACAGGAGGAGGCCATTCTGCCCCTTCTCCAGTCTGTTACACAGGAACAGGCGGAGGCCATTCAGCCCCTTCTCCAGACTGTTACACAGGAACAGGAGGAGGCCCCATTCAGCCCCATCTCCAGCCTGTTACACAGGAACAGGAGGAGGCCCCATTCAGCCCCTTCTCCAGCCTGTTACACAGGAACAGGAGGAGGCCCCATTCAGCCCCTTCTCCAACCTGTTACACGGGAACAGGAGGAGGCCCCATTCAGCCCCTTCTCCAGATTGTTACACAGGAACAGGAGGAGGCCATGCAGCCCCTTCTCCAGCCTGTTACACAGGAACAGGTGGAGGACATTCAGCCCATTCTCCAGCCTGTAAGTCACGAACAGGAGGAGGCCCCATTCAGCCCCTTCTCCAGCCTGTTACACAGGAACAGGAGGAGGCCATTCAGCCCCTTCTCCAGCCTGTTACACAGGAACAGGAGGAGGCCCCATTCAGCCCATGCTCCAGCCTGTTACACAGGAACAGGAGGAGGCCATTCAGCCCCTCCTTCAGCCTGTTACACAGAAACAAGTGGCCCCATTCAGCCCCTTCTCCAGCCTGTTACACAGGAACAGGAGGAGGCCATTTAGCCCCTTCTCCAGCCTGTTACAAAGGAACAGGAGGAGGCCATTCAGCCACTTCTCCAGCCTGTTACACAGGAACAGTAGGAGGCCATTCAGCCCCTTCTCCAGCCTGTTACACAGGAACAGGAGGAGGCCATTCAGCCCCTTCTCCAGCCTGTTACACAGGAACAGGAGGAGGCATTTCAGCCCCTTCTCCAGCCTGTTACACAGGAACAGGAGGAGGCCCCATGCAGCCCCTTCTCCAGCATGTTGCACAGGAACAGGAGGAGGCCATTCAGCCCCTTCTCCAGCCTGTTACACAGGAACAGGAGGAGGCCATTCAGCCCCTTCTCCAGCCTGTTACACAGGAACAGGAGGAGGCATTTCAGCCCCTTCTCCAGCCTGTTACACAGGAACAGGAGGAGGCCCCATGCAGCCCCTTCTCCAGCATGTTACACAGGAACAGGAGGAGGCCATTCAGCCCCTTCTCCAGGCTGTTACACAGGAACAGGAGGAGGCCCCATGCAGCCCCTTCTCCAGCATGTTACACAGGAACAGGAGGAGGCCATTCTGCCCCTTCTCCAGTCTGTTACACAGGAACATGCGGAGGCCATTCAGCCCCTTCTCCAGCCTGTTACACAGGAACAGGAGGAGGCCCCATTCAGCCCCATCTCCAGCCTGTTACACAGGAACAGGAGGAGGCCCCATTCAGCCCCTTCTCCAGCCTGTTACACAGGAACAGGAGGAGGCCCCATTCAGCCCCTTCTCCAACCTGTTACACGGGAACAGGAGGAGGCCCCATTCAGCCCCTTCTCCAGATTGTTACACAGGAACAGGAGGAGGCCATGCAGCCCCTTCTCCAGCCTGTTACACAGGAACAGGTGGAGGACATTCAGCCCATTCTCCAGCCTGTAAGTCACGAACAGGAGGAGGCCCCATTCAGCCCCTTCTCCAGCCTGTTACACAGGAACAGGAGGAGGCCATTCAGCCCCTTCTCCAGCCTGTTACACAGGAACAGGAGGAGGCCCCATTCAGCCCATGCTCCAGCCTGTTACACAGGAACAGGAGGAGGCCATTCAGCCCCTCCTTCAGCCTGTTACACAGAAACAAGTGGCCCCATTCAGCCCCTTCTCCAGCCTGTTACACAGGAACAGGAGGAGGCCATTTAGCCCCTTCTCCAGCCTGTTACAAAGGAACAGGTGGAGGCCATTCAGCCACTTCTCCAGCCTGTTACACAGGAACAGTAGGAGGCCATTCAGCCCCTTCTCCAGCCTGTTACACAGGAACAGGAGGAGGCCATTCAGCCCCTTCTCCAGCCTGTTACACAGGAACAGGAGGAGGCATTTCAGCCCCTTCTCCAGCCTGTTACACAGGAACAGGAGGAGGCCCCATGCAGCCCCTTCTCCAGCATGTTGCACAGGAACAGGAGGAGGCCATTCAGCCCCTTCTCCAGCCTGTTACACAGGAACAGGAGGAGGCCATTCTGCCCCTTCTCCAGTCTGTTACACAGGAACAGGCGGAGGCCATTCAGCCCCTTCTCCAGCCTGTTACACAGGAACAGGCGGAGGCCCCATTCAGCCCCTTTTCCAGCCTGTTACACAGGAACAGGAGGAGGCCCCATTCAGCCCCTTCTCCAGCCTGTTACACAGGAACAGGAGGAGGCCATTCAGACCCTTCTCTTGCCTGTTACACAGGAACAGGAGGCGGCCCCTTTCAGCCCCTTCTCCAGCCTGTTACACAGGAACAGGAGGAGGCCATTCAGCCCCTTCTCCAGCATGTTACACAGGAACAGGAGGAGGCCCCATTCAGCCCCTTCTCCAACCTGCTACACAGGAACAGGAGGAGGTCCCATTCAGCCCCTTCTCCAGACTGTTACACAGGAACAGGAGTAGGCCCCATTCAGCCCGTTCTCCAGACTGTTACACAGGAACAGCAGGAGGCCCCATTCAGCCCCTTATCCAGACTGTTACACAGGAACAGGAGGAGGCCC
Organism: Mustelus asterias; assembly: GCF_964213995.1. Classification (NCBI taxonomy): domain Eukaryota; kingdom Metazoa; phylum Chordata; class Chondrichthyes; order Carcharhiniformes; family Triakidae; genus Mustelus; species Mustelus asterias. The sequence continues at coordinate 23,958 of NW_027592161.1, forward strand.
CATTCAGCCCCTTCTCCAGCCTGTTGCACAGGAACAGGTGGAGGCCCCATTCAGCCCCTTCTCCAGCCTGTTACACAGGAACACGAGGAAGCCATTCAGCCCCTTCTCCAGCCTGTTTCACAGTAATAGGAGGAGGCCCCATTCAGCCCCTTCTCCAGCCTGTTACACAGGAACAGGAGGAGTCCCCATTCAGCCCCTTCTCCAGCCTGTTGCACAGGAACAGGAGGAGGCGCCATTCAGCCCCTACTCCAGCCTGTTCACACTTACAGGAGGCGGCCCGATTCAGCCTCTTCTCCAGCCTGTTACACACGAACAGGAGGAGGCCCCATTCAGCCCCTTCTCCAGCCTGATACACAGGAACAGGAGGAGGCCATTCAGCCCCTTCTCCAGCCTGATACACAGGAACAGGAGGAGGCCATTCAGCCTCGTCTCCAGCCTTACACAGGAACAGGAGGAGGCCCCATTCAGCCCCTTCTCCAGCCTGTTACACAGGAACAGGAGGAGGCCCCATTCAGCCCCATCTCCAGCCTGTTACACAGGAACAGGAGGAGGCCCCATTCAGCCCCTTTTCCAGCCTGTTACACAGGAAAAGGAGGAGCCCCATTCAGCCCCTTTTCCAGCCTGTTACACAGGAAAAGGAGGAGCCCCATTCAGCCCCTTCTCCAGCCTGTTACACAGGAACAGGAGGAGGCCATTCAGCACCTTCTCCATCCTGGTACACAGGAACAGGAGGAGGCCCCATTCAGCCCCTTCTCCAGCCTGATACACAGGAACAGGAGGAGGCCATTCAGCACCTTCTCCATCCTGGTACACAGGAACAGGAGGAGGCCATTCAGCCCCTTCTCCAGCCTGTTACACAGGAACAGGAGGAGGCCCCATTCAGCCCCTTCTCCAGCCTGTTACACAGGAACAGGAGGAGGCCCCATTCAGCGCCTTCTCCAGCCTGTTACACAGGAACAGGAGGAGGCCCCATTCAGCCCCTTCTCCAGCCTGTTACACAGGAACAGGAGGAGGCCATTCAGCCCCTTCTCCAGCCTGTTACACAGGAACAGGAGGAGGCCATTCAGCCCCTTCTCCAGCCTGTAACACAGGGAACAGTAGGAGGCCCCATTCAGCCCCTTCTCCAGCTGGTTACACAGGAAAAGGAGGAGGCCCCATTCAGCGCCTTCTCCAGCCTGTTACACAGGAACAGGAGGAGGCCATTCAGCCCCTTCTCCAGCCTGTTACACAGGAACAGGAGGAGGCCCCATTCAGCCCCTTCTCCAGCCTGTTACACAGGAACAGGAGGAGGCCCCATTCAGCCCCTTCTCCAGCCTGTTACACAGGAACAGGAGGAGTCCTCATTCAGCCCCTTCTCCAGCCTGTTGCACAGGAACAGGAGGAGGCCATTCAGCCCCTGCTCCAGCCTGTTAAACAGGAACAGGAGGAGGCCATTCAGCCCCTTCTCCAGCCTTTTACAAAGGAACAGGAGGAGGCCCCATTCAGCCCCTTCTCCATCCTGTTACACAGTAACAGGAGGAGGCCCCATTCAGCCCCTTCTCCATCCTGTTAAACAGGAAAAGGAGGAGGCCCCATTCAGCCCCTCCTCCAGCCTGTTACACAGGAACAGGAGGAGGCCCCATTCAGCCCCTTCTCCAGCCGGTTACACAGGAAGAGGAGGAGGCCCCATTCAGCCCCTTCTCCAGCCTGTTCCACAGGAACAGGAGGAGGCCCCATTCAGCCCCTTCTCCAGCCGGTTACACAGGAACAGGAGGAGGCCCCATTCAGCCCCTTCTCCAGCCTGTTACACAGGAACAGGAGGAGGCCATTCAGCCCGTGCTCCAGCCTGTTAAACAGGAACAGGAGGAGTCCATTCAGCCCCTTGTCCAGCCTGTTACAAAGGAACAGGAGGAGACCTCATTCAGCCCCTTCTCCATCCTGTTACACAGGAACAGAAGGAGGCCCCATTCAGCCCCTTCTCCATCCTGTTACACAGGAACAGGAGGAGGCCCCATTCAGCCCCTTCTCCAGCCTATAACACAGGAACAGGAGGAGGCCCCATTCAGCCCCTTCTCCAGTCTGTTACACAGGAACAGGAGGAGGCCATTCAGCCCCTTCTCCAGCCTGTTACACAGGAACAGGAGGAGGCATTTCAGCCCCTTCTCCAGCCTGTTACACAGGAACAGGAGGAGGCCCCATGCAGCCCCTTCTCCAGCATGTTGCACAGGAACAGGAGGAGGCCATTCAGCCCCTTCTCCAGCCTGTTACACAGGAACAGGAGGAGGCCATTCTGCCCCTTCTCCAGTCTGTTACACAGGAACAGGCGGAGGCCATTCAGCCCCTTCTCCAGCCTGTTACACAGGAACAGGCGGAGGCCCCATTCAGCCCCTTTTCCAGCCTGTTACACAGGAACAGGAGGAGGCCCCATTCAGCCCCTTCTCCAGCCTGTTACACAGGAACAGGAGGAGGCCATTCAGACCCTTCTCTTGCCTGTTACACAGGAACAGGAGGCGGCCCCTTTCAGCCCCTTCTCCAGCCTGTTACACAGGAACAGGAGGAGGCCATTCAGCCCCTTCTCCAGCATGTTACACAGGAACAGGAGGAGGCCCCATTCAGCCCCTTCTCCAACCTGCTACACAGGAACAGGAGGAGGTCCCATTCAGCCCCTTCTCCAGACTGTTACACAGGAACAGGAGTAGGCCCCATTCAGCCCGTTCTCCAGACTGTTACACAGGAACAGCAGGAGGCCCCATTCAGCCCCTTATCCAGACTGTTACACAGGAACAGGAGGAGGCCCCATTCAGCCCCTTCTCCAGCCTGTTGCACAGGAACAGGTGGAGGCCCCATTCAGCCCCTTCTCTAGCCTGTTACACAGGAACAGGAGGAGGCCATTCAGCCCCTTCTCCAGCATGTTACACAGGAACAGGAGGAGGCCCCATTCAGCCCCTTCTCCAACCTGCTACACAGGAACAGGAGGAGGTCCCATTCAGCCCCTTCTCCAGACTGTTACACAGGAACAGGAGTAGGCCCCATTCAGCCCGTTCTCCAGACTGTTACACAGGAACAGCAGGAGGCCCCATTCAGCCCCTTATCCAGACTGTTACACAGGAACAGGAGGAGGCCCCATTCAGCCCCTTCTCCAGCCTGTTGCACAGGAACAGGTGGAGGCCCCATTCAGCCCCTTCTCCAGCCTGTTACACAGGAACACGAGGAAGCCATTCAGCCCCTTCTCCAGCCTGTTTCACAGTAATAGGAGGAGGCCCCATTCAGCCCCTTCTCCAGCCTGTTACACAGGAACACGAGGAAGCCATTCAGCCCCTTCTCCAGCCTGTTACACAGGAAAAGGAGGAGCCCCATTCAGCCCCTTTTCCAGCCTGTTACACAGGAAAAGGAGGAGCCCCATTCAGCCCCTTCTCCAGCCTGTTACACAGGAACAGGAGGAGGCCATTCAGCACCTTCTCCATCCTGGTACACAGGAACAGGAGGAGGCCCCATTCAGCCCCTTCTCCAGCCTGATACACAGGAACAGGAGGAGGCCATTCAGCACCTTCTCCATCCTGGTACACAGGAACAGGAGGAGGCCATTCAGCCCCTTCTCCAGCCTGTTACACAGGAACAGGAGGAGGCCCCATTCAGCCCCTTCTCCAGCCTGTTACACAGGAACAGGAGGAGGCCCCATTCAGCGCCTTCTCCAGCCTGTTACACAGGAACAGGAGGAGGCCCCATTCAGCCCCTTCTCCAGCCTGTTACACAGGAACAGGAGGAGGCCATTCAGCCCCTTCTCCAGCCTGTTACACAGGAACAGGAGGAGGCCATTCAGCCCCTTCTCCAGCCTGTAACACAGGGAACAGTAGGAGGCCCCATTCAGCCCCTTCTCCAGCTGGTTACACAGGAAAAGGAGGAGGCCCCATTCAGCGCCTTCTCCAGCCTGTTACACAGGAACAGGAGGAGGCCATTCAGCCCCTTCTCCAGCCTGTTACACAGGAACAGGAGGAGGCCCCATTCAGCCCCTTCTCCAGCCTGTTACACAGGAACAGGAGGAGGCCCCATTCAGCCCCTTCTCCAGCCTGTTACACAGGAACAGGAGGAGTCCTCATTCAGCCCCTTCTCCAGCCTGTTGCACAGGAACAGGAGGAGGCCATTCAGCCCCTGCTCCAGCCTGTTGCACAGGAACAGGAGGAGGCCCCATTCAGCCCCTTCTCCAGCCGGTTACACAGGAACAGGAGGAGGCCCCATTCAGCCCCTTCTCCAGCCTGTTACACAGGAACAGGAGGAGGCCATTCAGCCCGTGCTCCAGCCTGTTAAACAGGAACAGGAGGAGTCCATTCAGCCCCTTGTCCAGCCTGTTACAAAGGAACAGGAGGAGACCTCATTCAGCCCCTTCTCCATCCTGTTACACAGGAACAGAAGGAGGCCCCATTCAGCCCCTTCTCCATCCTGTTACACAGGAACAGGAGGAGGCCCCATTCAGCCCCTTCTCCAGCCTATAACACAGGAACAGGAGGAGGCCCCATTCAGCCCCTTCTCCAGTCTGTTACACAGGAACAGGAGGAGGCCATTCAGCCCCTTCTCCAGCCTGTTACACAGGAACAGGAGGAGGCATTTCAGCCCCTTCTCCAGCCTGTTACACAGGAACAGGAGGAGGCCCCATGCAGCCCCTTCTCCAGCATGTTGCACAGGAACAGGAGGAGGCCATTCAGCCCCTTCTCCAGCCTGTTACACAGGAACAGGAGGAGGCCATTCTGCCCCTTCTCCAGTCTGTTACACAGGAACAGGCGGAGGCCATTCAGCCCCTTCTCCAGCCTGTTACACAGGAACAGGCGGAGGCCCCATTCAGCCCCTTTTCCAGCCTGTTACACAGGAACAGGAGGAGGCCCCATTCAGCCCCTTCTCCAGCCTGTTACACAGGAACAGGAGGAGGCCATTCAGACCCTTCTCTTGCCTGTTACACAGGAACAGGAGGCGGCCCCTTTCAGCCCCTTCTCCAGCCTGTTACACAGGAACAGGAGGAGGCCATTCAGCCCCTTCTCCAGCATGTTACACAGGAACAGGAGGAGGCCCCATTCAGCCCCTTCTCCAACCTGCTACACAGGAACAGGAGGAGGTCCCATTCAGCCCCTTCTCCAGACTGTTACACAGGAACAGGAGTAGGCCCCATTCAGCCCGTTCTCCAGACTGTTACACAGGAACAGCAGGAGGCCCCATTCAGCCCCTTATCCAGACTGTTACACAGGAACAGGAGGAGGCCCCATTCAGCCCCTTCTCCAGCCTGTTGCACAGGAACAGGTGGAGGCCCCATTCAGCCCCTTCTCCAGCCTGTTACACAGGAACAGGAGGAGGCCATTCAGCCCCTTCTCCAGCATGTTACACAGGAACAGGAGGAGGCCCCATTCAGCCCCTTCTCCAACCTGCTACACAGGAACAGGAGGAGGTCCCATTCAGCCCCTTCTCCAGACTGTTACACAGGAACAGGAGTAGGCCCCATTCAGCCCGTTCTCCAGACTGTTACACAGGAACAGCAGGAGGCCCCATTCAGCCCCTTATCCAGACTGTTACACAGGAACAGGAGGAGGCCCCATTCAGCCCCTTCTCCAGCCTGTTGCACAGGAACAGGTGGAGGCCCCATTCAGCCCCTTCTCCAGCCTGTTACACAGGAACACGAGGAAGCCATTCAGCCCCTTCTCCAGCCTGTTTCACAGTAATAGGAGGAGGCCCCATTCAGCCCCTTCTCCAGCCTGTTACACAGGAACACGAGGAAGCCATTCAGCCCCTTCTCCAGCCTGTTACACAGGAAAAGGAGGAGCCCCATTCAGCCCCTTTTCCAGCCTGTTACACAGGAAAAGGAGGAGCCCCATTCAGCCCCTTCTCCAGCCTGTTACACAGGAACAGGAGGAGGCCATTCAGCACCTTCTCCATCCTGGTACACAGGAACAGGAGGAGGCCCCATTCAGCCCCTTCTCCAGCCTGATACACAGGAACAGGAGGAGGCCATTCAGCACCTTCTCCATCCTGGTACACAGGAACAGGAGGAGGCCATTCAGCCCCTTCTCCAGCCTGTTACACAGGAACAGGAGGAGGCCCCATTCAGCCCCTTCTCCAGCCTGTTACACAGGAACAGGAGGAGGCCCCATTCAGCGCCTTCTCCAGCCTGTTACACAGGAACAGGAGGAGGCCCCATTCAGCCCCTTCTCCAGCCTGTTACACAGGAACAGGAGGAGGCCATTCAGCCCCTTCTCCAGCCTGTTACACAGGAACAGGAGGAGGCCATTCAGCCCCTTCTCCAGCCTGTAACACAGGGAACAGTAGGAGGCCCCATTCAGCCCCTTCTCCAGCTGGTTACACAGGAAAAGGAGGAGGCCCCATTCAGCGCCTTCTCCAGCCTGTTACACAGGAACAGGAGGAGGCCATTCAGCCCCTTCTCCAGCCTGTTACACAGGAACAGGAGGAGGCCCCATTCAGCCCCTTCTCCAGCCTGTTACACAGGAACAGGAGGAGGCCCCATTCAGCCCCTTCTCCAGCCTGTTACACAGGAACAGGAGGAGTCCTCATTCAGCCCCTTCTCCAGCCTGTTGCACAGGAACAGGAGGAGGCCATTCAGCCCCTGCTCCAGCCTGTTGCACAGGAACAGGTGGAGGCCCCATTCAGCCCCTTCTCCAGCCTGTTACACAGGAACACGAGGAAGCCATTCAGCCCCTTCTCCAGCCTGTTTCACAGTAATAGGAGGAGGCCCCATTCAGCCCCTTCTCCAGCCTGTTACACAGGAACACGAGGAAGCCATTCAGCCCCTTCTCCAGCCTGTTACACAGGAAAAGGAGGAGCCCCATTCAGCCCCTTTTCCAGCCTGTTACACAGGAAAAGGAGGAGCCCCATTCAGCCCCTTCTCCAGCCTGTTACACAGGAACAGGAGGAGGCCATTCAGCACCTTCTCCATCCTGGTACACAGGAACAGGAGGAGGCCCCATTCAGCCCCTTCTCCAGCCTGATACACAGGAACAGGAGGAGGCCATTCAGCACCTTCTCCATCCTGGTACACAGGAACAGGAGGAGGCCATTCAGCCCCTTCTCCAGCCTGTTACACAGGAACAGGAGGAGGCCCCATTCAGCCCCTTCTCCAGCCTGTTACACAGGAACAGGAGGAGGCCCCATTCAGCGCCTTCTCCAGCCTGTTACACAGGAACAGGAGGAGGCCCCATTCAGCCCCTTCTCCAGCCTGTTACACAGGAACAGGAGGAGGCCATTCAGCCCCTTCTCCAGCCTGTTACACAGGAACAGGAGGAGGCCATTCAGCCCCTTCTCCAGCCTGTAACACAGGGAACAGTAGGAGGCCCCATTCAGCCCCTTCTCCAGCTGGTTACACAGGAAAAGGAGGAGGCCCCATTCAGCGCCTTCTCCAGCCTGTTACACAGGAACAGGAGGAGGCCATTCAGCCCCTTCTCCAGCCTGTTACACAGGAACAGGAGGAGGCCCCATTCAGCCCCTTCTCCAGCCTGTTACACAGGAACAGGAGGAGGCCCCATTCAGCCCCTTCTCCAGCCTGTTACACAGGAACAGGAGGAGTCCTCATTCAGCCCCTTCTCCAGCCTGTTGCACAGGAACAGGAGGAGGCCATTCAGCCCCTGCTCCAGCCTGTTAAACAGGAACAGGAGGAGGCCATTCAGCCCCTTCTCCAGCCTTTTACAAAGGAACAGGAGGAGGCCCCATTCAGCCCCTTCTCCATCCTGTTACACAGTAACAGGAGGAGGCCCCATTCAGCCCCTTCTCCATCCTGTTAAACAGGAAAAGGAGGAGGCCCCATTCAGCCCCTCCTCCAGCCTGTTACACAGGAACAGGAGGAGGCCCCATTCAGCCCCTTCTCCAGCCGGTTACACAGGAAGAGGAGGAGGCCCCATTCAGCCCCTTCTCCAGCCTGTTCCACAGGAACAGGAGGAGGCCCCATTCAGCCCCTTCTCCAGCCGGTTACACAGGAACAGGAGGAGGCCCCATTCAGCCCCTTCTCCAGCCTGTTACACAGGAACAGGAGGAGGCCATTCAGCCCGTGCTCCAGCCTGTTAAACAGGAACAGGAGGAGTCCATTCAGCCCCTTGTCCAGCCTGTTACAAAGGAACAGGAGGAGACCTCATTCAGCCCCTTCTCCATCCTGTTACACAGGAACAGAAGGAGGCCCCATTCAGCCCCTTCTCCATCCTGTTACACAGGAACAGGAGGAGGCCCCATTCAGCCCCTTCTCCAGCCTATAACACAGGAACAGGAGGAGGCCCCATTCAGCCCCTTCTCCAGTCTGTTACACAGGAACAGGAGGAGGCCATTCAGCCCCTTCTCCAGCCTGTTACACAGGAACAGGAGGAGGCATTTCAGCCCCTTCTCCAGCCTGTTACACAGGAACAGGAGGAGGCCCCATGCAGCCCCTTCTCCAGCATGTTGCACAGGAACAGGAGGAGGCCATTCAGCCCCTTCTCCAGCCTGTTACACAGGAACAGGAGGAGGCCATTCTGCCCCTTCTCCAGTCTGTTACACAGGAACAGGCGGAGGCCATTCAGCCCCTTCTCCAGCCTGTTACACAGGAACAGGCGGAGGCCCCATTCAGCCCCTTTTCCAGCCTGTTACACAGGAACAGGAGGAGGCCCCATTCAGCCCCTTCTCCAGCCTGTTACACAGGAACAGGAGGAGGCCATTCAGACCCTTCTCTTGCCTGTTACACAGGAACAGGAGGCGGCCCCTTTCAGCCCCTTCTCCAGCCTGTTACACAGGAACAGGAGGAGGCCATTCAGCCCCTTCTCCAGCATGTTACACAGGAACAGGAGGAGGCCCCATTCAGCCCCTTCTCCAACCTGCTACACAGGAACAGGAGGAGGTCCCATTCAGCCCCTTCTCCAGACTGTTACACAGGAACAGGAGTAGGCCCCATTCAGCCCGTTCTCCAGACTGTTACACAGGAACAGCAGGAGGCCCCATTCAGCCCCTTATCCAGACTGTTACACAGGAACAGGAGGAGGCCCCATTCAGCCCCTTCTCCAGCCTGTTGCACAGGAACAGGTGGAGGCCCCATTCAGCCCCTTCTCCAGCCTGTTACACAGGAACAGGAGGAGGCCATTCAGCCCCTTCTCCAGCATGTTACACAGGAACAGGAGGAGGCCCCATTCAGCCCCTTCTCCAACCTGCTACACAGGAACAGGAGGAGGTCCCATTCAGCCCCTTCTCCAGACTGTTACACAGGAACAGGAGTAGGCCCCATTCAGCCCGTTCTCCAGACTGTTACACAGGAACAGCAGGAGGCCCCATTCAGCCCCTTATCCAGACTGTTACACAGGAACAGGAGGAGGCCCCATTCAGCCCCTTCTCCAGCCTGTTGCACAGGAACAGGTGGAGGCCCCATTCAGCCCCTTCTCCAGCCTGTTACACAGGAACACGAGGAAGCCATTCAGCCCCTTCTCCAGCCTGTTTCACAGTAATAGGAGGAGGCCCCATTCAGCCCCTTCTCCAGCCTGTTACACAGGAACAGGAGGAGTCCCCATTCAGCCCCTTCTCCAGCCTGTTGCACAGGAACAGGAGGAGGCGCCATTCAGCCCCTACTCCAGCCTGTTCACACTTACAGGAGGCGGCCCGATTCAGCCTCTTCTCCAGCCTGTTACACACGAACAGGAGGAGGCCCCATTCAGCCCCTTCTCCAGCCTGATACACAGGAACAGGAGGAGGCCATTCAGCCCCTTCTCCAGCCTGATACACAGGAACAGGAGGAGGCCATTCAGCCTCGTCTCCAGCCTTACACAGGAACAGGAGGAGGCCCCATTCAGCCCCTTCTCCAGCCTGTTACACAGGAACAGGAGGAGGCCCCATTCAGCCCCATCTCCAGCCTGTTACACAGGAACAGGAGGAGGCCCCATTCAGCCCCTTTTCCAGCTTGTTACACAGGAAAAGGAGGAGCCCCATTCAGCCCCTTCTCCAGCCTGTTACACAGGAACAGGAGGAGGCCCCATTCAGCCCCTTCTCCAGCCTGATACACAGGAACAGGAGGAGGCCATTCAGCACCTTCTCCATCCTGGTACACAGGAACAGGAGGAGGCCATTCAGCCCCTTCTCCAGCCTGTTACACAGGAACAGGAGGAGGCCCCATTCAGCCCCTTCTCCAGCCTGTTACACAGGAACAGGAGGAGGCCCCATTCAGCGCCTTCTCCAGCCTGTTACACAGGAACAGGAGGAGGCCCCATTCAGCCCCTTCTCCAGCCTGTTACACAGGAACAGGAGGAGGCCATTCAGCCCCTTCTCCAGCCTGTTACACAGGAACAGGAGGAGGCCATTCAGCCCCTTCTCCAGCCTGTAACACAGGGAACAGTAGGAGGCCCCATTCAGCCCCTTCTCCAGCTGGTTACACAGGAAAAGGAGGAGGCCCCATTCAGCGCCTTCTCCAGCCTGTTACACAGGAACAGGAGGAGGCCATTCAGCCCCTTCTCCAGCCTGTTACACAGGAACAGGAGGAGGCCCCATTCAGCCCCTTCTCCAGCCTGTTACACAGGAACAGGAGGAGGCCCCATTCAGCCCCTTCTCCAGCCTGTTACACAGGAACAGGAGGAGTCCTCATTCAGCCCCTTCTCCAGCCTGTTGCACAGGAACAGGAGGAGGCCATTCAGCCCCTGCTCCAGCCTGTTAAACAGGAACAGGAGGAGGCCATTCAGCCCCTTCTCCAGCCTTTTACAAAGGAACAGGAGGAGGCCCCATTCAGCCCCTTCTCCATCCTGTTACACAGTAACAGGAGGAGGCCCCATTCAGCCCCTTCTCCATCCTGTTAAACAGGAAAAGGAGGAGGCCCCATTCAGCCCCTCCTCCAGCCTGTTACACAGGAACAGGAGGAGGCCCCATTCAGCCCCTTCTCCAGCCGGTTACACAGGAAGAGGAGGAGGCCCCATTCAGCCCCTTCTCCAGCCTGTTCCACAGGAACAGGAGGAGGCCACATTCAGCCCCTTCTCCAGCCGGTTACACAGGAACAGGAGGAGGCCCCATTCAGCCCCTTCTCCAGCCTGTTACACAGGAACAGGAGGAGGCCATTCAGCCCGTGCTCCAGCCTGTTAAACAGGAACAGGAGGAGTCCATTCAGCCCCTTGTCCAGCCTGTTACAAAGGAACAGGAGGAGACCCCATTCAGCCCCTTCTCCATCCTGTTACACAGGAACAGAAGGAGGCCCCATTCAGCCCCTTCTCCATCCTGTTACACAGGAACAGGAGGAGGCCCCATTCAGCCCCTTCTCCAGCCTATTACACAGGAACAGGAGGAGGCCCCATTCAGCCCCTTCTCCAGTCTGTTACACAGGAACAGGAGGAGGCCATTCAGCCCCTTCTCCAGCCTGTTGCACAGTGAACAGGAGGAGGCCATTCAGCCCCTTCTCCAGACTGTTTCACAGGAACAGGAGGAGGCCCCATTCAGCGCCTTCTCCAGCCTGTTACACAGGAACAGGAGGAGGCCATTCAGCCCCTTCTCCAGCCTGTTACACAGGAACAGGAGGAGGCCCCATTCAGCCCCATCTCCAGCCTGTTACACAGGAACAGGAGGAGGCCCCATTCAGCGCCTTCTCCAGCCTGTTACACAGGAACAGGAGGAGGCCCCATTCAGCCCCTTCTCCAGCCTGTTACACAGGAACAGGAGGAGGCCATTCAGCCCCTTCTCCAGCCTGTTACACAGGAACAGGAGGAGGCCATTCAGCCCCTTCTCCAGCCTGTAACACAGGGAACAGTAGGAGGCCCCATTCAGCCCCTTCTCCAGCTGGTTACACAGGAAAAGGAGGAGGCCCCATTCAGCGCCTTCTCCAGCCTGTTACACAGGAACAGGAGGAGGCCATTCAGCCCCTTCTCCAGCCTGTTACACAGGAACAGGAGGAGGCCCCATTCAGCCCCTTCTCCAGCCTGTTACACAGGAACAGGAGGAGGCCCCATTCAGCCCCTTCTCCAGCCTGTTACACAGGAACAGGAGGAGTCCTCATTCAGCCCCTTCTCCAGCCTGTTGCACAGGAACAGGAGGAGGCCATTCAGCCCCTGCTCCAGCCTGTTAAACAGGAACAGGAGGAGGCCATTCAGCCCCTTCTCCAGCCTTTTACAAAGGAACAGGAGGAGGCCCCATTCAGCCCCTTCTCCATCCTGTTACACAGTAACAGGAGGAGGCCCCATTCAGCCCCTTCTCCATCCTGTTAAACAGGAAAAGGAGGAGGCCCCATTCAGCCCCTCCTCCAGCCTGTTACACAGGAACAGGAGGAGGCCCCATTCAGCCCCTTCTCCAGCCGGTTACACAGGAAGAGGAGGAGGCCCCATTCAGCCCCTTCTCCAGCCTGTTCCACAGGAACAGGAGGAGGCCACATTCAGCCCCTTCTCCAGCCGGTTACACAGGAACAGGAGGAGGCCCCATTCAGCCCCTTCTCCAGCCTGTTACACAGGAACAGGAGGAGGCCATTCAGCCCGTGCTCCAGCCTGTTAAACAGGAACAGGAGGAGTCCATTCAGCCCCTTGTCCAGCCTGTTACAAAGGAACAGGAGGAGACCCCATTCAGCCCCTTCTCCATCCTGTTACACAGGAACAGAAGGAGGCCCCATTCAGCCCCTTCTCCATCCTGTTACACAGGAACAGGAGGAGGCCCCATTCAGCCCCTTCTCCAGCCTATTACACAGGAACAGGAGGAGGCCCCATTCAGCCCCTTCTCCAGTCTGTTACACAGGAACAGGAGGAGGCCATTCAGCCCCTTCTCCAGCCTGTTGCACAGTGAACAGGAGGAGGCCATTCAGCCCCTTCTCCAGACTGTTTCACAGGAACAGGAGGAGGCCCCATTCAGCGCCTTCTCCAGCCTGTTACACAGGAATAGGAGGAGGCCATTCAGCCCCTTCTCCAGCCTGTTACACAGGAACAGGAGGAGGACCCATTCAGCCCCTTCTCCAGCCTGTTAGACAGGAACAGGAGGAGGCCATTCAGCCCCTTCTCCAGCCTGGTACCCAGGTACAGGAGGAGGCCATTCAGCCCCTCCTCCAGCCTGTTACACAGGAACCGGAGGAGGCCCCATTCAGCCCCTTCTCCAGCCTGTAACACAGGAACAGGAGGAGGCCCCATTCAGCCCCTTCTCCAGCTTGTTACACAGGAACAGGAGGAGGCCATTCAGCCCCTTCTCCAGACTGTTACACAGGAACAGGAGGAGGCCCCATTCAGCCCCATCTCCAGCCTGTTACACAGGAACAGGAGGAGGCCCCATTCAGCCCCTTCTCCAGCCTGTGACACAGGAACAGGAGGAGGCCCCATTCAGCCCCTTCTCCAACCTGTTACACGGGAACAGGAGGAGGCCCCATTCAGCCCCTTCTCCAGATTGTTAGACAGGAACAGGAGGAGGCCATGCAGCCCCTTCTCCAGCCTGTTACACAGGAACAGGTGGAGGACATTCAGCCCATTCTCCAGCCTGTAAGTCACGAACAGGAGGAGGCCCCATTCAGCCCCTTCTCCAGCCTGTTACACAGGAACGGGAGGAGGCCATTCAGCCCCTTCTCCAGCCTGTTACACAGGAACAGGAGGAGGCCCCATTCAGCCCATGCTCCAGCCTGTTACACAGGAACAGGAGGAGGCCATTCAGCCCCTCCTTCAGCCTGTTACACAGAAACAAGTGGCCCCATTCAGCCCCTTCTCCAGCCTGTTACACAGGAACAGGAGGAGGCCATTTAGCCCCTTCTCCAGCCTGTTACAAAGGAACAGGAGGAGGCCATTCAGCCACTTCTCCAGCCTGTTACAGAGGAACAGTAGGAGGCCATTCAGCCCCTACTCCAGCCTGTTACACAGGACCAGGAGGAGGCCATTCAGCCCCTTCTCCAGCCTGTTACACAGGAACAGGAGGAGGCATTTCAGCCCCTTCTCCAGCCTGTTACACAGGAACAGGAGGAGGCCCCATGCAGCCCCTTCTCCAGCATGTTGCACAGGAACAGGAGGAGGCCATTCAGCCCCTTCTCCAGCCTGTTACACAGGAACAGGAGGAGGCCATTCTGCCCCTTCTCCAGTCCGTTACACAGGAACAGGCGGAGGCCATTCAGCCCCTTCTCCAGCCTGTTACACAGGAACAGGCGGAGGCCCCATTCAGCCCCTTTTCCAGCCTGTTACACAGGAACAGGAGGAGGCCCCATTCAGCCCCTTCTCCAGCCTGTTACACAGGAACAGGAGGAGGCCATTCAGACCCTTCTCTTGCCTGTTACACAGGAACAGGAGGCGGCCCCTTTCAGCCCCTTCTCCAGCCTGTTACACAGGAACAGGAGGAGGCCATTCAGCCCCTTCTCCAGCATGTTACACAGGAACAGGAGGAGGCCCCATTCAGCCCCTTCTCCAACCTGCTACACAGGAACAGGAGGAGGTCCCATTCAGCCCCTTCTCCAGACTGTTACACAGGAACAGGAGTAGGCCCCATTCAGCCCGTTCTCCAGACTGTTACACAGGAACAGCAGGAGGCCCCATTCAGCCCCTTATCCAGACTGTTACACAGGAACAGGAGGAGGCCCCATTCAGCCCCTTCTCCAGCCTGTTGCACAGGAGCAGGTGGAGGCCCCATTCAGCCCCTTCTCCAGCCTGTTACACAGGAACACGAGGAAGCCATTCAGCCCCTTCTCCAGCCTGTTTCACAGTAATAGGAGGAGGCCCCATTCAGCCCCTTCTCCAGCCTGTTACACAGGAACAGGAGGAGTCCCCATTCAGCCCCTTCTCCAGCCTGTTGCACAGGAACAGGAGGAGGCGCCATTCAGCCCCTACTCCAGCCTGTTCACACTTACAGGAGGCGGCCCGATTCAGCCTCTTCTCCAGCCTGTTACACACGAACAGGAGGAGGCCCCATTCAGCCCCTTCTCCAGCCTGATACACAGGAACAGGAGGAGGCCATTCAGCCCCTTCTCCAGCCTGATACACAGGAACAGGAGGAGGCCATTCAGCCTCGTCTCCAGCCTTACACAGGAACAGGAGGAGGCCCCATTCAGCCCCTTCTCCAGCCTGTTACACAGGAACAGGAGGAGGCCCCATTCAGCCCCATCTCCAGCCTGTTACACAGGAACAGGAGGAGGCCCCATTCAGCCCCTTTTCCAGCCTGTTACACAGGAAAAGGAGGAGCCCCATTCAGCCCCTTCTCCAGCCTGTTACACAGGAACAGGAGGAGGCCCCATTCAGCCCCTTCTCCAGCCTGATACACAGGAACAGGAGGAGGCCATTCAGCACCTTCTCCATCCTGGTACACAGGAACAGGAGGAGGCCATTCAGCCCCTTCTCCAGCCAGTTACACAGGAACAGGAGGAGGCCCCATTCAGCCCCTTCTCCAGCCTGTTACACAGGAACAGGAGGAGGCCCCATTCAGCGCCTTCTCCAGCCTGTTACACAGGAACAGGAGGAGGCCCCATTCAGCCCCTTCTCCAGCCTGTTACACAGGAACAGGAGGAGGCCATTCAGCCCCTTCTCCAGCCTGTTACACAGGAACAGGAGGAGGCCATTCAGCCCCTTCTCCAGCCTGTAACACAGGGAACAGTCGGAGGCCCCATTCAGCCCCTTCTCCAGCTGGTTACACAGGAAAAGGAGGAGGCCCCATTCAGCGCCTTCTCCAGCCTGTTACACAGGAACAGGAGGAGGCCATTCAGCCCCTTCTCCAGCCTGTTACACAGGAACAGGAGGAGGCCCCATTCAGCCCCTTCTCCAGCCTGTTACACAGGACCAGGAGGAGGCCCCATTCAGCCCCTTCTCCAGCCTGTTACACAGGAACAGGAGGAGTCCTCATTCAGCCCCTTCTCCAGCCTGTTGCACAGGAACAGGAGGAGGCCATTCAGCCCCTGCTCCAGCCTGTTAAACAGGAACAGGAGGAGGCCATTCAGCCCCTTCTCCAGCCTTTTACAAAGGAACAGGAGGAGGCCCCATTCAGCCCCTTCTCCATCCTGTTACACAGTAACAGGAGGAGGCCCCATTCAGCCCCTTCTCCATCCTGTTAAACAGGAAAAGGAGGAGGCCCCATTCAGCCCCTCCTCCAGCCTGTTACACAGGAACAGGAGGAGGCCCCATTCAGCCCCTTCTCCAGCCGGTTACACAGGAAGAGGAGGAGGCCCCATTCAGCCCCTTCTCCAGCCTGTTCCACAGGAACAGGAGGAGGCCCCATTCAGCCCCTTCTCCAGCCGGTTACACAGGAACAGGAGGAGGCCCCATTCAGCCCCTTCTCCAGCCTGTTACACAGGAACAGGAGGAGGCCATTCAGCCCGTGCTCCAGCCTGTTAAACAGGAACAGGAGGAGTCCATTCAGCCCCTTGTCCAGCCTGTTACAAAGGAACAGGAGGAGACCCCATTCAGCCCCTTCTCCATCCTGTTACACAGGAACAGAAGGAGGCCCCATTCAGCCCCTTCTCCATCCTGTTACACAGGAACAGGAGGAGGCCCCATTCAGCCCCTTCTCCAGCCTATAACACAGGAACAGGAGGAGGCCCCATTCAGCCCCTTCTCCAGTCTGTTACACAGGAACAGGAGGAGGCCATTCAGCCCCTTCTCCAGCCTGTTGCACAGTGAACAGGAGGAGGCCATTCAGCCCCTTCTCCAGACTGTTTCACAGGAACAGGAGGAGGCCCCATTCAGCGCCTTCTCCAGCCTGTTACACAGGAACAGGAGGAGGCCATTCAGCCCCTTCTCCAGCCTGTTACACAGGAACAGGAGGAGGACCCATTCAGCCCCTTCTCCAGCCTGTTAGACAGGAACAGGAGGAGGCCATTCAGCCCCTTCTCCAGCCTGTTACACAGGTACAGGAGGAGGCCATTCAGCCCCTCCTCCAGCCTGTTACACAGGAACCGGAGGAGGCCCCATTCAGCCCCTTCTCCAGCCTGTAACACAGGAACAGGAGGAGGCCCCATTCAGCCCCTTCTCCAGCTTGTTACACAGGAACAGGAGGAGGCCATTCAGCCCCTTCTCCAGACTGCTACACAGGAACAGGAAGAGGCCCCATTCAGCCCCTTCTCCAGCTTGTTACACAGGAACAGGAGGAGGCCCCATTCAGCCCCTTCTCCAGGCTGTTACACAGGAACAGGAAGAGGCCCCATTCAGCCCCTTCTCCAGCCTGTAACACAGGAACAGGAGGAGACCATTCAGTCCCTTCTCCAGCCTGTTACACAGGAACAGGAGGAGGCCATTCAGCCCCTGCTCCAGCCTTTTACACAGGGACAGGAGGAGGCCCCATTCAGCCACTTCTCCAGCCTGTTACACAGGAACAGGAGGAGGTCCCATTCAGCCCCTTCTCTAGCCTGTTACACAGGAACAGGAGGAGGCCATTCAGCCCTTTCTCCAGCCTGTTACACAGGAACAGGAGGAGGCCCCATTCAGTCCCTTCTCCAGCCTGTTACACGGGAACAGGAGGAGGCCCCATTCAGCCCCTTCTCCAGCCTGTTACACAGGAACACGAGGAGGCCCCATTCAGCCTCTTCTCCAGCCTGTTACACAGGAACAGGAGGAGGCCCCATTCAGCCCCTTCTCCAACCTGTTACATGGGAACAGGAGGAGGCCCCATTCAGCCCCTTCTCCAGACTGTTACACAGGAACAGGAGGAGGCCATGCAGCCCCTTCTCCAGCCTGTTCCACAGGAACAGGTGGAGGACATTCAGCCCCTTCTCCAGCCTGTAACACAGGGAACAGTAGGAGGCCCCATTCAGCCCCTTCTCCAGCCTGTTACACAGGAACAGGAGGAGGCCATTCAGCCCCCTCTCCAGCCTGTTACACAGGAAAAGGGGAAGTCCCCATTCAGCCCCTTCTCCAGCCTGTTACACAGGAACAGGAGGGGCCCCAATCAGCCCCTTCTGCAGCCTGTTACACAGGAACAGGAGGAGGCCCCATTCAGCCCCTGCTCCAGCCTGTTACACAGGAAATAGAGGAGGCCATTCAGCCCCTCCTCCAGCCTGTTACACAGGAACAAGAGGCCCCATTCAGCCCCTTCTCCAGCCTGTTACACAGGAACAGGAGGAGGCCATTTAGCCCCTTCTCCAGCCTGTTACAAAGGAACAGGATGAGGCCATTCAGCCCCTTCTCCAGTCTGTTACACAGGAACAGGCGGAGGCCATTCAGCACCTTCTCCAGCCTGTTACACAGGAACAGGAGGAGGCCATTCAGCCCCTTCTCCAGCCTGTTACACAGGAACAGGAGGAGGCATTTCAGCCCCTTCTCCAGCCTGTTACACAGGAACAGGAGGAGGCCCCATGCAGCCCCTTCTCCAGCATGTTACACAGGAACAGGAGGAGGCCATTCAGCCCCTTCTCCAGGCTGTTACACAGGAACAGGAGGAGGCCATTCTGCCCCTTCTCCAGTCTGTTACACAGGAACAGGCGGAGGCCATTCAGCCCCTTCTCCAGACTGTTACACAGGAACAGGAGGAGGCCCCATTCAGCCCCATCTCCAGCCTGTTACACAGGAACAGGAGGAGGCCCCATTCAGCCCCTTCTCCAGCCTGTTACACAGGAACAGGAGGAGGCCCCATTCAGCCCCTTCTCCAACCTGTTACACGGGAACAGGAGGAGGCCCCATTCAGCCCCTTCTCCAGATTGTTACACAGGAACAGGAGGAGGCCATGCAGCCCCTTCTCCAGCCTGTTACACAGGAACAGGTGGAGGACATTCAGCCCATTCTCCAGCCTGTAAGTCACGAACAGGAGGAGGCCCCATTCAGCCCCTTCTCCAGCCTGTTACACAGGAACAGGAGGAGGCCATTCAGCCCCTTCTCCAGCCTGTTACACAGGAACAGGAGGAGGCCCCATTCAGCCCATGCTCCAGCCTGTTACACAGGAACAGGAGGAGGCCATTCAGCCCCTCCTTCAGCCTGTTACACAGAAACAAGTGGCCCCATTCAGCCCCTTCTCCAGCCTGTTACACAGGAACAGGAGGAGGCCATTTAGCCCCTTCTCCAGCCTGTTACAAAGGAACAGGAGGAGGCCATTCAGCCACTTCTCCAGCCTGTTACACAGGAACAGTAGGAGGCCATTCAGCCCCTTCTCCAGCCTGTTACACAGGAACAGGAGGAGGCCATTCAGCCCCTTCTCCAGCCTGTTACACAGGAACAGGAGGAGGCATTTCAGCCCCTTCTCCAGCCTGTTACACAGGAACAGGAGGAGGCCCCATGCAGCCCCTTCTCCAGCATGTTGCACAGGAACAGGAGGAGGCCATTCAGCCCCTTCTCCAGCCTGTTACACAGGAACAGGAGGAGGCCATTCAGCCCCTTCTCCAGCCTGTTACACAGGAACAGGAGGAGGCATTTCAGCCCCTTCTCCAGCCTGTTACACAGGAACAGGAGGAGGCCCCATGCAGCCCCTTCTCCAGCATGTTACACAGGAACAGGAGGAGGCCATTCAGCCCCTTCTCCAGGCTGTTACACAGGAACAGGAGGAGGCCATTCTGCCCCTTCTCCAGTCTGTTACACAGGAACATGCGGAGGCCATTCAGCCCCTTCTCCAGCCTGTTACACAGGAACAGGAGGAGGCCCCATTCAGCCCCATCTCCAGCCTGTTACACAGGAACAGGAGGAGGCCCCATTCAGCCCCTTCTCCAGCCTGTTACACAGGAACAGGAGGAGGCCCCATTCAGCCCCTTCTCCAACCTGTTACACGGGAACAGGAGGAGGCCCCATTCAGCCCCTTCTCCAGATTGTTACACAGGAACAGGAGGAGGCCATGCAGCCCCTTCTCCAGCCTGTTACACAGGAACAGGTGGAGGACATTCAGCCCATTCTCCAGCCTGTAAGTCACGAACAGGAGGAGGCCCCATTCAGCCCCTTCTCCAGCCTGTTACACAGGAACAGGAGGAGGCCATTCAGCCCCTTCTCCAGCCTGTTACACAGGAACAGGAGGAGGCCCCATTCAGCCCATGCTCCAGCCTGTTACACAGGAACAGGAGGAGGCCATTCAGCCCCTCCTTCAGCCTGTTACACAGAAACAAGTGGCCCCATTCAGCCCCTTCTCCAGCCTGTTACACAGGAACAGGAGGAGGCCATTTAGCCCCTTCTCCAGCCTGTTACAAAGGAACAGGTGGAGGCCATTCAGCCACTTCTCCAGCCTGTTACACAGGAACAGTAGGAGGCCATTCAGCCCCTTCTCCAGCCTGTTACACAGGAACAGGAGGAGGCCATTCAGCCCCTTCTCCAGCCTGTTACACAGGAACAGGAGGAGGCATTTCAGCCCCTTCTCCAGCCTGTTACACAGGAACAGGAGGAGGCCCCATGCAGCCCCTTCTCCAGCATGTTGCACAGGAACAGGAGGAGGCCATTCAGCCCCTTCTCCAGCCTGTTACACAGGAACAGGAGGAGGCCATTCTGCCCCTTCTCCAGTCTGTTACACAGGAACAGGCGGAGGCCATTCAGCCCCTTCTCCAGCTGTTACACAGGAACAGGCGGAGGCCCCATTCAGCCCCTTTTCCAGCCTGTTACACAGGAACAGGAGGAGGCCCCATTCAGCCCCTTCTCCAGCCTGTTACACAGGAACAGGAGGAGGCCATTCAGACCCTTCTCTTGCCTGTTACACAGGAACAGGAGGCGGCCCCTTTCAGCCCCTTCTCCAGCCTGTTACACAGGAACAGGAGGAGGCCATTCAGCCCCTTCTCCAGCATGTTACACAGGAACAGGAGGAGGCCCCATTCAGCCCCTTCTCCAACCTGCTACACAGGAACAGGAGGAGGTCCCATTCAGCCCCTTCTCCAGACTGTTACACAGGAACAGGAGTAGGCCCCATTCAGCCCGTTCTCCAGACTGTTACACAGGAACAGCAGGAGGCCCCATTCAGCCCCTTATCCAGACTGTTACACAGGAACAGGAGGAGGCCCCATTCAGCCCCTTCTCCAGCCTGTTGCACAGGAACAGGTGGAGGCCCCATTCAGCCCCTTCTCCAGCCTGTTACACAGGAACACGAGGAAGCCATTCAGCCCCTTCTCCAGCCTGTTTCACAGTAATAGGAGGAGGCCCCATTCAGCCCCTTCTCCAGCCTGTTACACAGGAACAGGAGGAGTCCCCATTCAGCCCCTTCTCCAGCCTGTTGCACAGGAACAGGAGGAGGCGCCATTCAGCCCCTACTCCAGCCTGTTCACACTTACAGGAGGCGGCCCGATTCAGCCTCTTCTCCAGCCTGTTACACACGAACAGGAGGAGGCCCCATTCAGCCCCTTCTCCAGCCTGATACACAGGAACAGGAGGAGGCCATTCAGCCCCTTCTCCAGCCTGATACACAGGAACAGGAGGAGGCCATTCAGCCTCGTCTCCAGCCTTACACAGGAACAGGAGGAGGCCCCATTCAGCCCCTTCTCCAGCCTGTTACACAGGAACAGGAGGAGGCCCCATTCAGCCCCATCTCCAGCCTGTTACACAGGAACAGGAGGAGGCCCCATTCAGCCCCTTTTCCAGCCTGTTACACAGGAAAAGGAGGAGCCCCATTCAGCCCCTTTTCCAGCCTGTTACACAGGAAAAGGAGGAGCCCCATTCAGCCCCTTCTCCAGCCTGTTACACAGGAACAGGAGGAGGCCATTCAGCACCTTCTCCATCCTGGTACACAGGAACAGGAGGAGGCCCCATTCAGCCCCTTCTCCAGCCTGATACACAGGAACAGGAGGAGGCCATTCAGCACCTTCTCCATCCTGGTACACAGGAACAGGAGGAGGCCATTCAGCCCCTTCTCCAGCCTGTTACACAGGAACAGGAGGAGGCCCCATTCAGCCCCTTCTCCAGCCTGTTACACAGGAACAGGAGGAGGCCCCATTCAGCGCCTTCTCCAGCCTGTTACACAGGAACAGGAGGAGGCCCCATTCAGCCCCTTCTCCAGCCTGTTACACAGGAACAGGAGGAGGCCATTCAGCCCCTTCTCCAGCCTGTTACACAGGAACAGGAGGAGGCCATTCAGCCCCTTCTCCAGCCTGTAACACAGGGAACAGTAGGAGGCCCCATTCAGCCCCTTCTCCAGCTGGTTACACAGGAAAAGGAGGAGGCCCCATTCAGCGCCTTCTCCAGCCTGTTACACAGGAACAGGAGGAGGCCATTCAGCCCCTTCTCCAGCCTGTTACACAGGAACAGGAGGAGGCCCCATTCAGCCCCTTCTCCAGCCTGTTACACAGGAACAGGAGGAGGCCCCATTCAGCCCCTTCTCCAGCCTGTTACACAGGAACAGGAGGAGTCCTCATTCAGCCCCTTCTCCAGCCTGTTGCACAGGAACAGGAGGAGGCCATTCAGCCCCTGCTCCAGCCTGTTAAACAGGAACAGGAGGAGGCCATTCAGCCCCTTCTCCAGCCTTTTACAAAGGAACAGGAGGAGGCCCCATTCAGCCCCTTCTCCATCCTGTTACACAGTAACAGGAGGAGGCCCCATTCAGCCCCTTCTCCATCCTGTTAAACAGGAAAAGGAGGAGGCCCCATTCAGCCCCTCCTCCAGCCTGTTACACAGGAACAGGAGGAGTCCCCATTCAGCCCCTTCTCCAGCCGGTTACACAGGAAGAGGAGGAGGCCCCATTCAGCCCCTTCTCCAGCCTGTCCCACAGGAACAGGAGGAGGCCCCATTCAGCCCCTTCTCCAGCCGGTTACACAGGAACAGGAGGAGGCCCCATTCAGCCCCTTCTCCAGCCTGTTACACAGGAACAGGAGGAGGCCATTCAGCCCGTGCTCCAGCCTGTTAAACAGGAACAGGAGGAGTCCATTCAGCCCCTTGTCCAGCCTGTTACAAAGGAACAGGAGGAGACCTCATTCAGCCCCTTCTCCATCCTGTTACACAGGAACAGAAGGAGGCCCCATTCAGCCCCTTCTCCATCCTGTTACACAGGAACAGGAGGAGGCCCCATTCAGCCCCTTCTCCAGCCTATAACACAGGAACAGGAGGAGGCCCCATTCAGCCCCTTCTCCAGTCTGTTACACAGGAACAGGAGGAGGCCATTCAGCCCCTTCTCCAGCCTGTTGCACAGTGAACAGGAGGAGGCCATTCAGCCCCTTCTCCAGACTGTTTCACAGGAACAGGAGGAGGCCCCATTCAGCGCCTTCTCCAGCCTGTTACACAGGAACAGGAGGAGGCCATTCAGCCCCTTCTCCAGCCTGTTACACAGGAACAGGAGGAGGACCCATTCAGCCCCTTCTCCAGCCTGTTAGACAGGAACAGGAGGAGGCCATTCAGCCCCTTCTCCAGCCTGTTACACAGGTACAGGAGGAGGCCATTCAGCCCCTCCTCCAGCCTGTTACACAGGAACCGGAGGAGGCCCCATTCAGCCCCTTCTCCAGCCTGTAACACAGGAACAGGAGGAGGCCCCATTCAGCCCCTTCTCCAGCTTGTTACACAGGAACAGGAGGAGGCCATTCAGCCCCTTCTCCAGACTGTTACACAGGAACAGGAAGAGGCCCCATTCAGCCCCTTCTCCAGCTTGTTACACAGGAACAGGAGGAGGCCCCATTCAGCCCCTTCTCCAGGCTGTTACACAGGAACAGGAAGAGGCCCCATTCAGCCCCTTCTCCAGCCTGTAACACAGGAACAGGAGGAGACCATTCAGTCCCTTCTCCAGCCTGTTACACAGGAACAGGAGGAGGCCATTCAGCCCCTGCTCCAGCCTGTTACACAGGAACAGGAGGAGGCCCCATTCAGCCACTTCTCCAGCCTGTTACACAGGAACAGGAGGAGGTCCCATTCAGCCCCTTCTCTAGCCTGTTACACAGGAACAGGAGGAGGCCATTCAGCCCTTTCTCCAGCCTGTTACACAGGAACAGGAGGAGGCCCCATTCAGTCCCTTCTCCAGCCTGTTACACGGGAACAGGAGGAGGCCCCATTCAGCCCCTTCTCCAGCCTGTTACACAGGAACACGAGGAGGCCCCATTCAGCCCCTTCTCCAGCCTGTTACACAGGAACAGGAGGAGGCCCCATTCAGCCCCTTCTCCAACCTGTTACATGGGAACAGGAGGAGGCCCCATTCAGCCCCTTCTCCAGACTGTTACACAGGAACAGGAGGAGGCCATGCAGCCCCTTCTCCAGCCTGTTACACAGGAACAGGTGGAGGACATTCAGCCCATTCTCCAGCCTGTAAGTCACGAACAGGAGGAGGCCCCATTCAGCCCCTTCTCCAGCCTGTTACACAGGAACAGGAGGAGGCCATTCAGCCCCCTCTCCAGCCTGTTACACAGGAAAAGGGGAAGTCCCCATTCAGCCCCTTCTCCAGCCTGTTACACAGGAACAGGAGGGGCCCCAATCAGCCCCTTCTGCAGCCTGTTACACAGGAACAGGAGGAGGCCCCATTCAGCCCCTGCTCCAGCCTGTTACACAGGAACAGGAGGAGGCCATTCAGCCCCTCCTCCAGCCTGTTACACAGGAACAAGAGGCCCCATTCAGCCCCTTCTCCAGCCTGTTACACAGGAACAGGAGGAGGCCATTTAGCCCCTTCTCCAGCCTGTTACAAAGGAACAGGATGAGGCCATTCAGCCCCTTCTCCAGCCTGTTACACAGGAACAGGAGGAGGCCATTCAGCCCCTTCTCCAGCCTGTTACACAGGAACAGGAGGAGGCCATTCAGCCCCTTCTCCAGCCTGTTACACAGGAACAGGAGGAGGCATTTCAGCCCCTTCTCCAGCCTGTTACACAGGAACAGGAGGAGGCCCCATGCAGCCCCTTCTCCAGCATGTTACACAGGAACAGGAGGAGGCCATTCAGCCCCTTCTCCAGGCTGTTACACAGGAACAGGAGGAGGCCATTCTGCCCCTTCTCCAGTCTGTTACACAGGAACAGGCGGAGGCCATTCAGCCCCTTCTCCAGCCTGTTACACAGGAACAGGAGGAGGCCCCATTCAGCCCCTTCTCCAGCCTGTTACACAGGAACAGGAGGAGCCCCCATTCAGCCCCTTCTCCAGCCTGTTACACAGGAACAGGAGGAGGCCCCATTCAGCCCCTTCTCCAGCCTGTTACACAGGAACAGGAGGAGGCCATTCAGCCCCTTCTCCAGCCGGTTACACAGGAACAGGAGGAGGCCATTCAGTCCCTTCTCTTGCCTGTTACACAGGAACAGGAGGAGGCCCCTTTCAGCCCCTTCTCCAGACTGTTACACAGGAACAGGAGGAGGCCATTCAGCCCCTTCTCCAGCCTGTTACACAGGAACAGGAGGAGGACATTCAGCCCCTGCTCCAGCCAGTTACACAGGAACAGAAGGAGGCCCCATTCAGCCCCTTCTCCAGCCTGTTACACAGGAACAGGAGGAGGCCCCATTCAGCCCGTTCTCCAGCCTGTTACACAGGAACAGGAGGTGGCCCCATTCAGCCCCTTCTCCTTCTCCAGCCTGTTACACAGGAACAGGAGGGGGCCATTCAGCCCCTTCTCCAGCATGTTACACAGGAACAGGAGGAGGCCATTCAGCCCCTTCTCCAGCATGTTACACAGGAACAGGAGGAGGCCCCATTCAGCCCCTTCTCCAACCTGCTACACAGGAACAGGAGGAGGTCCCATTCAGCCCCTTCTCCAGACTGTTACACAGGAACAGGAGTAGGCCGCATTCAGCCCCTTCTCCAGCCTGTTACACAGGAACAGGAGGAGGCCCCATTCAGCCCCTTCTCCAGACTGTTACACAGGAACAGGAGGAGGCCCCATTCAGCCCCTTCTCCAGCCTGTTACACAGGAACACGAGGAGGCCATTCAGCCCCTTCTCCAGCCTGTTTCACAGTAACAGGAGGAGGCCCCATTCAGCCCCTTCTCCAGCCTGTTACACAGGAACAGGAGGAGGCCCCATTCAGCCCCATCTCCAGCCTGTTACACAGGAACAGGTGGAGGCCCCATTCAGCCCGTACTCCAGCCTGTTTCACACTAACAGGAGGCGGCCCCATTCAGCCCCTTCTCCAGCCTGTTACACACGAACAGGAGGAGGCCCCATTCAGCCCCTTCTCCAGCCTGATACACAGGAACAGGAGGAGGCCATTCAGCCCCTTCTCCAGCCTGATACACAGTAACAGGAGGAGGCCATTCAGCCTCGTCTCCAGCCTGTTACACAGGAACAGGAGGCGGCCCCATTCAGCCCTTTCTCCAGCCTGTTACACAGGAACAGGAGGAGGCCCCATTCAGCCCCATCTCCAGCCTGTTACACAGGAACAGGAGGAGGCCCCATTCAGCCCCTTCTCCAGCCTGTTACACAGGAAAAGGAGGAGGCCCCATTCAGCCCCTTCTCCAGCCTGTTACACAGGAACAGGAGGAGGCCCCATTCAGCCCCTTCTCCAGCCTGATACACAGGAACAGGAGGAGGCCATTCAGCACCTTCTCCATCCTGTTACACAGGAACAGGAGGAGGCCATTCAGCCCCTTCTCCAGCCTGTTACACAGGAACAGGAGGAGGCCCCATTCAGCCCCTTCCCCAGCCTGTTACACAGGAACAGGAGGAGGCCCCATTCAGCCCCTGCTCCAGCCTGTTACACAGGAACAGGAGGAGGCCATTCAGCGCCTTCTCCAGCCTGTTACACAGGAACAGGAGGAGGCCCCATTCAGCCCCTTCTCCAGCCTGTTACACAGGAACAGGAGGAGGCCATTCAGCCCCTTCTCCAGCCTGTTACACAGGAACAGGAGGAGGCCATTCAGCCCCTTCTCCAGCCTGTAACACAGGGAACAGTAGGAGGCCCCATTCAGCCCCTTCTCCAGCTGGTTACACAGGAACAGGAGGAGGCCCCATTCAGCCCCTTCTCCAGCCTGTTACACAGGAACAGGAGGAGGCCCCATACAGCCCCTTCTCCAGCCAGTTACAAAGGAACAGGAGGAGGCCATTCAGCCCCTTCTCCAGCCTGTTACACAGGAACAGGAGGAGGCCCCATTCAGTCCCTTCTCCAGCCTGATACACAGGAAAAGGAGGAGGCCCCCTTCAGCCCCTTCTCCAGCCTGTTACACGGGAACAGGAGGAGGCCCCATTCAGCCCCTTCTCCAGCCTGTTACACAGGAACAGGAGGAGGCCCCATTCAGCCCCTTCTCCAGCCTGTTACACAGGAACAGGAGGAGGCCCCATTCAGCCCCTTCTCCAACCTGTTGCATGGGAACAGGAGGAGGCCCCATTCAGCCCCTTCTCCAGACTGTTACACAGGAAAAGGGGGAGGCCATGCAGCCCCTTCTCCAGCCTGTTACACAGGAACAGGTGGAGGACATTCAGCCCATTCTCCTGCCTGTAAGTCACGAACAGGAGGAGGCCCCATTCAGCCCCTTCTCCAGCCTGTTACACAGGAACAGGAGGAGGCCATTCAGCCCCCTCTCCAGCCTGTTACACAGGAAAAGGGGAAGGCCCCATTCAGCCCCTTCTCCAGCCTGTTACACAGGAACAGGAGGGGGTCCCAATCATCCCTTCTGCAGCCTGTTACACAAGAACAGGAGGAGGCCCCATTCAGCCCCTGCTCCAGCCTGTTACACAGGAACAGGAGGAGGCCATTCAGCCCCTCCTCCAGCCTGTTACACAGGAACAAGAGGCCCCATTCAGCCCCTTCTCCAGCCTGTTACACAGGAACAGGAGGAACACATTTAGCCCCTTCTCCAGCCTGTTACAAAGGAACAGGAGGAGGCCATTCAGTCCCTTCTCCAGCCTGTTACACAGGAACAGGAGGAGGCCATTCAGCCCCTTCTCCAGCCTGTTACACAGGAACAGGAGGAGGCCATTCAGCCCCTTCTCCAGCCTGTTACACAGGAACAGGAGGAGGCATTTCAGCCCCTTCTCCAGCCTGTTATACAGGAACAGGAGGAGGCCCCATGCAGCCCCTTCTCCAGCATGTTACACAGGAACAGGAGGAGGCCATTCAGCCCCTTCTCCAGCCTGTTACACAGGAACAGGAGGAGGCCATTCTGCCCCTTCTCCAGTCTGTTACACAGGAACAGGCGGAGGCCATTCAGCCCCTTCTCCAGCCTGTTACACAGGAACACGAGGAGGCCCCATTCAGCACCTTCTCCAGCCTGTTACACAGGAACAGGAGGAGGCCCCATTCAGCCCCTTCTCCAGCCTGTTACACAGGAACAGGAGGTGGCCCCATTCAGCCCCTTCTCCTTCTCCAGCCTGTTACACAGGAACAGGAGGGGGCCATTCAGCCCCTTCTCCAGCATGTTACACAGGAACAGGAGGAGGCCCCATTCAGCCCCTTCTCCAACCTGCTACACAGGAACAGGAGGAGGTCCCATTCAGCCCCTTCTCCAGACTGTTACACAGGAACAGGAGTAGGCCCCATTCAGCCCCTTCTCCAGACTGTTACACAGGAACAGGAGGAGGCCATTCAGCCCCTTCTCCAGACTGTTACACAGGAACAGGAGGAGGCCCCATTCAGCCCCGTCTCCAGCCTGTTACACAGGAACACGAGGAGGCCATTCAGCCCCTTCTCCAGCCTGTTTCACAGTAACAGGAGGAGGCCCCATTCTGCCCCTTCTCCAGTCTGTTACACAGGAACAGGCGGAGGCCATTCAGCCCCTTCTCCAGCCTGTTACACAGGAACAGGAGGAGGCCCCATTCAGCCCCATCTCCAGCCTGTTACACAGGAACAGGTGGAGGCCCCATTCAGCCCCATCTCCAGCCTGTTACACAGGAACAGGAGGAGGCGCCATTCAGCCCCTACTCCAGCCTGTTTCACACTAACAGGAGGCGGCCCCATTCAGCCCCTTCTCCAGCCTGTTACACACGAACAGGAGGAGGCCCCATTCAGCCCCTTCTCTAGCCTGATACACAGGAACAGGAGGAGGCCATTCAGCCCCTTCTCCAGCCTGATACACAGGAACAGGAGGAGGCCATTCAGCCTCGTCTCCAGCCTGTTACACAGGAACAGGAGGAGGCCCCATTCAGCCCTTTCTCCAGCCTGTTACACAGGAACAGGAGGAGGCCCCATTCAGCCCCATCTCCAGCCTGTTACACAGGAACAGGAGGAGGCCCCATTCAGCCCCTTCTCCAGCCTGTTACACAGGAAAAGGAGGAGGCCCCATTCAGCCCCTTCTCCAGCCTGTTACACAGGAACAGGAGGAGGCCCCATTCAGCCCCTTCTCCAGCCTGATACACAGGAACAGGAGGAGGCCATTCAGCACCTTCTCCATCCTGTTACACAGGAACAGGAGGAGGCCCCATTCAGCCCCTTCTCCAGCCTGTTACACAGGAACAGGAGGAGGCCCCATTCAGCACCTTCTCCATCCTGTTACACAGGAACAGGAGGAGGCCATTCAGCCCCTTCTCCAGCCTGTTACAAAGGAACAGGAGGAGGCCATTCAGCCCCTTCTCCAGCCTGTTACACAGGAACAGGAGGAGGCATTTCAGCCCCTTCTCCAGCCTGTTACACAGGAACAGGAGGAGGCCCCATGCAGCCCCTTCTCCAGCATGTTACACAGGAACAGGAGGAGGCCATTCAGCCCCTTCTCCAGGCTGTTACACAGGAACAGGAGGAGGCCATTCTGCCCCTTCTCCAGTCTGTTACACAGGAACAGGCGGAGGCCATTCAGCCCCTTCTCCAGCCTGTTACACAGGAACAGGAGGAGGCCCCATTCAGCCCCTTCTCCAGCCTGTTACACAGGAACAGGAGGAGGCCCCATTCAGCCCCTTCTCCAGCCTGTTACACAGGAACAGGAGGAGGCCCCATCCAGCCCCTTCACCAGCCTGTTACACAGGAACAGGAGGAGGCCATTCAGCCCCTTCTCCAGCCCGTTACACAGGAACAGGAGGAGGCCATTCAGTCCCTTCTCTTGCCTGTTACACAGGAACAGGAGGAGGCCCCTTTCAGCCCCTTCTCCAGACTGTTACACAGGAACAGGAGGAGGCCATTCAGCCCCTTCTCCAGCCTGTTACACAGGAACAGGAGGAGGACATTCAGCCCCTGCTCCAGCCAGTTACACAGGAACAGAAGGAGGCCCCATTCAGCCCCTTCTCCAGCCTGTTACACAGGAACAGGAGGAGGCCCCATTCAGCCCCTTCTCCAGCCTGTTACACAGGAACAGGAGGTGGCCCCATTCAGCCCCTTCTCCTTCTCCAGCCTGTTACACAGGAACAGGAGGGAGCCATTCAGCCCCTTCTCCAGCATGTTACACAGGAACAGGAGGAGGCCATTCAGCCCCTTCTCCAGCATGTTACACAGGAACAGGAGGAGGTCCCATTCAGCCCCTTCCCCAGACTGTTACACAGGAACAGGAGTAGGCCCCATTCAGCCACTTCTCCAGTCTGTTACACAGGACCAGGAGGAGGCCCCATTCAGCCCCTTCTCCAGACTGTTACACAGGAACAGGAGGAGGCCCCATTCAGCCCCTTCTCCAGCCTGTTACACAGGAACACGAGGAGGCCATTCAGCCCCTTCTCCAGCCTGTTACACAGGAACAGGAGGAGGCCCCATTCAGCCACTTCTCCAGCCTGTTACACAGGAACAGGAGGAGGTCCCATTCAGCCCCTTCTCTAGCCTGTTACACAGGAACAGGAGGAGGCCATTCAGCCCTTTCTCCAGCCTGTTACACAGGAACAGGAGGAGGCCCCATTCAGTCCCTTCTCCAGCCTGTTACACGGGAACAGGAGGAGGCCCCATTCAGCCCCTTCTCCAGCCTGTTACACAGGAACACGAGGAGGCCCCATTCAGCCCCTTCTCCAGCCTGTTACACAGGAACAGGAGGAGGCCCCATTCAGCCCCTTCTCCAACCTGTTACATGGGAACAGGAGGAGGCCCCATTCAGCCCCTTCTCCAGACTGTTACATAGGAACAGGAGGAGGCCATGCAGCCCCTTCTCCAGCCTGTTACACAGGAACAGGTGGAGGACATTCAGCCCATTCTCCAGCCTGTAAGTCACGAACAGGAGGAGGCCCCATTCAGCCCCTTCTCCAGCCTGTTACACAGGAACAGGAGGAGGCCATTCAGCCCCCTCTCCAGCCTGTTACACAGGAAAAGGGGAAGTCCCCATTCAGCCCCTTCTCCAGCCTGTTACACAGGAACAGGAGGGGCCCCAATCAGCCCCTTCTGCAGCCTGTTACACAGGAACAGGAGGAGGCCCCATTCAGCCCCTGCTCCAGCCTGTTACACAGGAACAGGAGGAGGCCATTCAGCCCCTCCTCCAGCCTGTTACACAGGAACAAGAGGCCCCATTCAGCCCCTTCTCCAGCCTGTTACACAGGAACAGGAAGAGGCCATTTAGCCCCTTCTCCAGCCTGTTACAAAGGAACAGGATGAGGCCATTCAGCCCCTTCTCCAGCCTGTTACACAGGAACAGGAGGAGGCCATTCAGCCCCTTCTCCAGCCTGTTACACAGGAACAGGAGGAGGCCATTCAGCCCCTTCTCCAGCCTGTTACACAGGAACAGGAGGAGGCATTTCAGCCCCTTCTCCAGCCTGTTACACAGGAACAGGAGGAGGCCCCATGCAGCCCCTTCTCCAGCATGTTACACAGGAACAGGAGGAGGCCATTCAGCCCCTTCTCCAGGCTGTTACACAGGAACAGGAGGAGGCCATTCTGCCCCTTCTCCAGTCTGTTACACAGGAACAGGCGGAGGCCATTCAGCCCCTTCTCCAGCCTGTTACACAGGAACAGGAGGAGGCCCCATTCAGCCCCTTCTCCAGCCTGTTACACAGGAACAGGAGGAGGCCCCATTCAGCCCCTTCTCCAGCCTGTTACACAGGAACAGGAGGAGGCCCCATTCAGCCCCTTCTCCAGCCTGTTACACAGGAACAGGAGGAGGCCATTCAGCCCCTTCTCCAGCCGGTTACACAGGAACAGGAGGAGGCCATTCAGTCCCTTCTCTTGCCTGTTACACAGGAACAGGAGGAGGCCCCTTTCAGCCCCTTCTCCAGACTGTTACACAGGAACAGGAGGAGGCCATTCAGCCCCTTCTCCAGCCTGTTACACAGGAACAGGAGGAGGACATTCAGCCCCTGCTCCAGCCAGTTACACAGGAACAGAAGGAGGCCCCATTCAGCCCCTTCTCCAGCCTGTTACACAGGAACAGGAGGAGGCCCCATTCAGCCCGTTCTCCAGCCTGTTACACAGGAACAGGAGGTGGCCCCATTCAGCCCCTTCTCCTTCTCCAGCCTGTTACACAGGAACAGGAGGGGGCCATTCAGCCCCTTCTCCAGCATGTTACACAGGAACAGGAGGAGGCCATTCAGCCCCTTCTCCAGCATGTTACGCAGGAACAGGAGGAGGCCCCATTCAGCCCCTTCTCCAACCTGCTACACAGGAACAGGAGGAGGTCCCATTCAGCCCCTTCTCCAGACTGTTACACAGGAACAGGAGTAGGCCGCATTCAGCCCCTTCTCCAGCCTGTTACACAGGAACAGGAGGAGGCCCCATTCAGCCCCTTCTCCAGACTGTTACACAGGAACAGGAGGAGGCCCCATTCAGCCCCTTCTCCAGCCTGTTACACAGGAACACGAGGAGGCCATTCAGCCCCTTCTCCAGCCTGTTTCACAGTAACAGGAGGAGGCCCCATTCAGCCCCTTCTCCAGCCTGTTACACAGGAACAGGAGGAGGCCCCATTCAGCCCCATCTCCAGCCTGTTACACAGGAACAGGTGGAGGCCCCATTCAGCCCGTACTCCAGCCTGTTTCACACTAACAGGAGGCGGCCCCATTCAGCCCCTTCTCCAGCCTGTTACACACGAACAGGAGGAGGCCCCATTCAGCCCCTTCTCCAGCCTGATACACAGGAACAGGAGGAGGCCATTCAGCCCCTTCTCCAGCCTGATACACAGTAACAGGAGGAGGCCATTCAGCCTCGTCTCCAGCCTGTTACACAGGAACAGGAGGAGGCCCCATTCAGCCCTTTCTCCAGCCTGTTACACAGGAACAGGAGGAGGCCCCATTCAGCCCCATCTCCAGCCTGTTACACAGGAACAGGAGGAGGCCCCATTCAGCCCCTTCTCCAGCCTGTTACACAGGAAAAGGAGGAGGCCCCATTCAGCCCCTTCTCCAGCCTGTTACACAGGAACAGGAGGAGGCCCCATTCAGCCCCTTCTCCAGCCTGATACACAGGAACAGGAGGAGGCCATTCAGCACCTTCTCCATCCTGTTACACAGGAACAGGAGGAGGCCATTCAGCCCCTTCTCCAGCCTGTTACACAGGAACAGGAGGAGGCCCCATTCAGCCCCTTCCCCAGCCTGTTACACAGGAACAGGAGGAGGCCCCATTCAGCGCCTTCTCCAGCCTGTTACACAGGAACAGGAGGAGGCCCCATTCAGCCCCTTCTCCAGCCTGTTACACAGGAACAGGAGGAGGCCATTCAGCCCCTTCTCCAGCCTGTTACACAGGAACAGGAGGAGGCCATTCAGCCCCTTCTCCAGCCTGTAACACAGGGAACAGTAGGAGGCCCCATTCAGCCCCTTCTCCAGCTGGTTACACAGGAACAGGAGGAGGCCCCATTCAGCCCCTTCTCCAGCCTGTTACACAGGAACAGGTGGAGGCCCCATTCAGCCCGTACTCCAGCCTGTTTCACACTAACAGGAGGCGGCCCCATTCAGCCCCTTCTCCAGCCTGTTACACACGAACAGGAGGAGGCCCCATTCAGCCCCTTCTCCAGCCTGATACACAGGAACAGGAGGAGGCCATTCAGCCCCTTCTCCAGCCTGATACACAGTAACAGGAGGAGGCCATTCAGCCTCGTCTCCAGCCTGTTACACAGGAACAGGAGGAGGCCCCATTCAGCCCTTTCTCCAGCCTGTTACACAGGAACAGGAGGAGGCCCCATTCAGCCCCATCTCCAGCCTGTTACACAGGAACAGGAGGAGGCCCCATTCAGCCCCTTCTCCAGCCTGTTACACAGGAAAAGGAGGAGGCCCCATTCAGCCCCTTCTCCAGCCTGTTACACAGGAACAGGAGGAGGCCCCATTCAGCCCCTTCTCCAGCCTGATACACAGGAATAGGAGGAGGCCATTCAGCACCTTCTCCATCCTGTTACACAGGAACAGGAGGAGGCCATTCAGCCCCTTCTCCAGCCTGTTACACAGGAACAGGAGGAGGCCCCATTCAGCCCCTTCCCCAGCCTGTTACACAGGAACAGGAGGAGGCCCCATTCAGCCCCTGCTCCAGCCTGTTACACAGGAACAGGAGGAGGCCATTCAGCGCCTTCTCCAGCCTGTTACACAGGAACAGGAGGAGGCCCCATTCAGCCCCTTCTCCAGCCTGTTACACAGGAACAGGAGGAGGCCATTCAGCCCCTTCTCCAGCCTGTTACACAGGAACAGGAGGAGGCCATTCAGCCCCTTCTCCAGCCTGTAACACAGGGAACAGTAGGAGGCCCCATTCAGCCCCTTCTCCAGCTGGTTACACAGGAACAGGAGGAGGCCCCATTCAGCCCCTTCTCCAGCCTGTTACACAGGAACAGGAGGAGGCCCCATACAGCCCCTTCTCCAGCCAGTTACACAGGAACAGGAGGAGGCCATTCAGCCCCTTCTCCAGCCTGTTACACAGGAACAGGAGGAGGCCCCATTCAGTCCCTTCTCCAGCCTGATACACAGGAAAAGGAGGAGGCCCCCTTCAGCCCCTTCTCCAGCCTGTTACACGGGAACAGGAGGAGGCCCCATTCAGCCCCTTCTCCAGCCTGTTACACAGGAACAGGAGGAGGCCCCATTCAGCCCCTTCTCCAGCCTGTTACACAGGAACAGGAGGAGGCCCCATTCAGCCCCTTCTCCAACCTGTTGCATGGGAACAGGAGGAGGCCCCATTCAGCCCCTTCTCCAGACTGTTACACAGGAAAAGGGGGAGGCCATGCAGCCCCTTCTCCAGCCTGTTACACAGGAACAGGTGGAGGACATTCAGCCCATTCTCCTGCCTGTAAGTCACGAACAGGAGGAGGCCCCATTCAGCCCCTTCTCCAGCCTGTTACACAGGAACAGGAGGAGGCCATTCAGCCCCCTCTCCAGCCTGTTACACAGGAAAAGGGGAAGGCCCCATTCAGCCCCTTCTCCAGCCTGTTACACAGGAACAGGAGGGGGTCCCAATCATCCCTTCTGCAGCCTGTTACACAAGAACAGGAGGAGGCCCCATTCAGCCCCTGCTCCAGCCTGTTACACAGGAACAGGAGGAGGCCATTCAGCCCCTCCTCCAGCCTGTTACACAGGAACAAGAGGCCCCATTCAGCCCCTTCTCCAGCCTGTTACACAGGAACAGGAGGAACACATTTAGCCCCTTCTCCAGCCTGTTACAAAGGAACAGGAGGAGGCCATTCAGTCCCTTCTCCAGCCTGTTACACAGGAACAGGAGGAGGCCATTCAGCCCCTTCTCCAGCCTGTTACACAGGAACAGGAGGAGGCCATTCAGCCCCTTCTCCAGCCTGTTACACAGGAACAGGAGGAGGCATTTCAGCCCCTTCTCCAGCCTGTTATACAGGAACAGGAGGAGGCCCCATGCAGCCCCTTCTCCAGCATGTTACACAGGAACAGGAGGAGGCCATTCAGCCCCTTCTCCAGCCTGTTACACAGGAACAGGAGGAGGCCATTCTGCCCCTTCTCCAGTCTGTTACACAGGAACAGGCGGAGGCCATTCAGCCCCTTCTCCAGCCTGTTACACAGGAACACGAGGAGGCCCCATTCAGCCCCTTCTCCAGCCTGTTACACAGGAACAGGAGGAGGCCCCATTCAGCCCCTTCTCCAGCCTGTTACACAGGAACAGGAGGTGGCCCCATTCAGCCCCTTCTCCTTCTCCAGCCTGTTACACAGGAACAGGAGGGGGCCATTCAGCCCCTTCTCCAGCATGTTACACAGGAACAGGAGGAGGCCCCATTCAGCCCCTTCTCCAACCTGCTACACAGGAACAGGAGGAGGTCCCATTCAGCCCCTTCTCCAGACTGTTACACAGGAACAGGAGTAGGCCCCATTCAGCCCCTTCTCCAGACTGTTACACAGGAACAGGAGGAGGCCATTCAGCCCCTTCTCCAGACTGTTACACAGGAACAGGAGGAGGCCCCATTCAGCCCCGTCTCCAGCCTGTTACACAGGAACACGAGGAGGCCATTCAGCCCCTTCTCCAGCCTGTTTCACAGTAACAGGAGGAGGCCCCATTCTGCCCCTTCTCCAGTCTGTTACACAGGAACAGGCGGAGGCCATTCAGCCCCTTCTCCAGCCTGTTACACAGGAACAGGAGGAGGCCCCATTCAGCCCCATCTCCAGCCTGTTACACAGGAACAGGTGGAGGCCCCATTCAGCCCCATCTCCAGCCTGTTACACAGGAACAGGAGGAGGCGCCATTCAGCCCCTACTCCAGCCTGTTTCACACTAACAGGAGGCGGCCCCATTCAGCCCCTTCTCCAGCCTGTTACACACGAACAGGAGGAG
The DNA here is from genome assembly GCF_964213995.1 of Mustelus asterias. Taxonomy (NCBI): domain Eukaryota; kingdom Metazoa; phylum Chordata; class Chondrichthyes; order Carcharhiniformes; family Triakidae; genus Mustelus; species Mustelus asterias. Next base: position 60,139 of record NW_027592161.1, read on the forward strand.
GCCCCATTCAGCCCCTTCTCTAGCCTGATACACAGGAACAGGAGGAGGCCATTCAGCCCCTTCTCCAGCCTGATACACAGGAACAGGAGGAGGCCATTCAGCCTCGTCTCCAGCCTGTTACACAGGAACAGGAGGAGGCCCCATTCAGCCCTTTCTCCAGCCTGTTACACAGGAACAGGAGGAGGCCCCATTCAGCCCCATCTCCAGCCTGTTACACAGGAACAGGAGGAGGCCCCATTCAGCCCCTTCTCCAGCCTGTTACACAGGAAAAGGAGGACGCCCCATTCAGCCTCTTCTCCAGCCTGTTACACAGGAACAGGAGGAGGCCCCATTCAGCCCCTTCTCCAGCCAGATACACAGGAACAGGAGGAGGCCATTCAGCACCTTCTCCATCCTGTTACACAGGAACAGGAGGAGGCCCCATTCAGCCCCTTCTCCAGCCTGTTACACAGGAACAGGAGGAGGCCCCATTCAGCACCTTCTCCATCCTGTTACACAGGAACAGGAGGAGGCCATTCAGCCCCTTCTCCAGCCTGTTACAAAGGAACAGGAGGAGGCCATTCAGCCCCTTCTCCAGCCTGTTACACAGGAACAGGAGGAGGCATTTCAGCCCCTTCTCCAGCCTGTTACACAGGAACAGGAGGAGGCCCCATGCAGCCCCTTCTCCAGCATGTTACACAGGAACAGGAGGAGGCCATTCAGCCCCTTCTCCAGGCTGTTACACAGGAACAGGAGGAGGCCATTCTGCCCCTTCTCCAGTCTGTTACACAGGAACAGGCGGAGGCCATTCAGCCCCTTCTCCAGCCTGTTACACAGGAACAGGAGGAGGCCCCATTCAGCCCCTTCTCCAGCCTGTTACACAGGAACAGGAGGAGGCCCCATTCAGCCCCTTCTCCAGCCTGTTACACAGGAACAGGAGGAGGCCCCATTCAGCCCCTTCACCAGCCTGTTACACAGGAACAGGAGGAGGCCATTCAGCCCCTTCTCCAGCCCGTTACACAGGAACAGGAGGAGGCCATTCAGTCCCTTCTCTTGCCTGTTACACAGGAACAGGAGGAGGCCCCTTTCAGCCCCTTCTCCAGACTGTTACACAGGAACAGGAGGAGGCCATTCAGCCCCTTCTCCAGCCTGTTACACAGGAACAGGAGGAGGACATTCAGCCCCTGCTCCAGCCAGTTACACAGGAACAGAAGGAGGCCCCATTCAGCCCCTTCTCCAGCCTGTTACACAGGAACAGGAGGAGGCCCCATTCAGCCCCTTCTCCAGCCTGTTACACAGGAACAGGAGGTGGCCCCATTCAGCCCCTTCTCCTTCTCCAGCCTGTTACACAGGAACAGGAGGGAGCCATTCAGCCCCTTCTCCAGCATGTTACACAGGAACAGGAGGAGGCCATTCAGCCCCTTCTCCAGCATGTTACACAGGAACAGGAGGAGGTCCCATTCAGCCCCTTCCCCAGACTGTTACACAGGAACAGGAGTAGGCCCCATTCAGCCACTTCTCCAGACTGTTACACAGGACCAGGAGGAGGCCCCATTCAGCCCCTTCTCCAGACTGTTACACAGGAACAGGAGGAGGCCCCATTCAGCCCCTTCTCCAGCCTGTTACACAGGAACACGAGGAGGCCATTCAGCCCCTTCTCCAGCCTGTTACACAGGAACAGGAGGAGGCCCCATTCAGCCACTTCTCCAGCCTGTTACACAGGAACAGGAGGAGGTCCCATTCAGCCCCTTCTCTAGCCTGTTACACAGGAACAGGAGGAGGCCATTCAGCCCTTTCTCCAGCCTGTTACACAGGAACAGGAGGAGGCCCCATTCAGTCCCTTCTCCAGCCTGTTACACGGGAACAGGAGGAGGCCCCATTCA
>NW_027592162.1:0-62000 GCF_964213995.1 Mustelus asterias
GTGGGGATGAGAGGAAAAGGGGGGGTGCGGGTGAGAGGGAAAGGCGGTTGTGGGGGTGAGAGGGAAAGTGAGGTGTGGGGGGGAGAGGGAAAGGAGGTGTGGGGGGTGAGAGAGAAAGGGGGGGGTGCGGGTGAGAGGGAAGGGGGTGTGTGGGGGGGGAGAGGGAAGGGAGATGCGGGGGTGAGATGGAAAGAGGGGTGTGGGGGGAGAGGGAAAGAAGGGTGTGGGGGGAGAGGGAAAGGGGGCTGTGGGGGTGAGAGATAAGGGGGGTGTGTGGGGAGAGGGAAAGGGGGGTGTGAGGGGAGAGGGAAAGGGGCGTGGGGCGAGGGAAATGGGTGTGGGGGAGACTGAAAGAGGGGTGTGGGGGGGAGAGGGAAAGGGGGGTGTGGGGGAGAGGGAAAGGCGGGTGTGGAGGGGAAGGAAAGGGGGGTGTGGGGGGGGGAGAGGGAAACGGGGGTGTGGGGGTGAGAGGGAAAGGGGGTGTGGGGGGAAGAGGGAAATGGGGGTGTGGGGGTGAGAGGGAAAGGGGGTGTGGGGGTGAGAGGGTAAGGGGGTGTGGGGGGGGGAAAGGGAAGGGGGAGTCTGGGGGGAGAGGAAAAGGGGGTGTGGGGGAGAGGGAAAGGGGTTGTAGGGGGGGAGGTGAAAAGGTGGGTGTGGGGGCGAGAGGGAAAGGTTGGTGGGGGGGTAGATGGGAAGGGGGGTGTGGGGGCGAGAGGGAAAGGTGGGCCTGGGATGAGTGGGAAGTGGGTGGGTGAGTGAAAGGAGGGGTGTGTGGGGAGAGGGAAAGGGGTGTGCGGGGGTGAGCGGGAAAGTGGGATGTGGGGGGTGAGCGGTAAAGTGGGGTGCGGGGGGTGAGGGAAAGGGGGGTGTGGGGGGAGAGGGATAGGGGGTGTGGGGGTGAGAGGGAAAGGGGGGTGTGGGGGGAGAGGGAAAGGGGGGTGTGAGGGGAGAGGGAAAGGGGGGTGTGGGGGGAGTGGGAAAGTGGGGTGTGGGGGTGAGAGGGAAAGAGGGGTGTGGGGGGGAGAGGGAAAGCGGGGTGTGGGGGTAGAGGGAAAGTGGGGTGTGTGGGGGAGAGGGGGAAAGGGGGGTGTGGGGGAATGGAAAGGGGGGGTGTGGGGGGGAGAGGGGGAAAGGGGGGGTGTGGGAGGAGAGGGAAAGGGGGGTGTGGGGGGAGAGGGAAAGGGGGGTGTGGGGGTGATTTCTCATCTGATGTGTTTTCCAGGAATAATTCAGACTGGACGGGTTTCCCAATTAGACCCAAAGTGGACAGAGGTAGAATCTGCAATCCCTTCCTGCACCCAATTATCAGAGCCCACCCCGGATTGAACACCTCTCTGGACTGGACAGCTGGTGGAGTTGGAACAAAGAACATAGAAAGCCACAGAACAAACAGGCCCTTCGGCCCACAAGTTGCGCCGATCACATCCCCACCTCTAGGCCTATCTATAGCCCTCAATCCCATTAAATCCCATGTACTCATCCAGAAGTCTCTTAAAAGACCCCAACGAGTTTGCCTCCACCACCACCGACGTCAGCCGATTCCACTCACCCACCACCCTCTGAGTGAAAAACTTACCCCTGACATCTCCTCTGTACCTACCCCCCAGCACCTTAAACCTGTGTCCTCTCGTAGCAACCATTTCAGCCCTTGGAAATAGCCTCTGAGAGTCTACCCTATCCAGACCTCTCAACATCTTGTAAACCTCTATCAGGTCACCTCTCATCCTTCGTCTCTCCAGGGAGAAGAGACCAAGCTCCCTCAACCTATCCTCATAAGGCATGCCCCCCAATCCAGGCAACACACTTGTAAATCTCCTCTGCACCCTTTCAATGGCTTCAACATCTTTCCTGTAATGAGGCGACCAGAACTGCGCGCAGTACTCCAAGTGGGGTCTAACCAGGGTCCTATAAAGCTGCAGCATTATCTCCCGACTCCTAAACTCAATCCCTCGATTAATGAAGGCCAGTACGCCGTACGCCTTCTTGACCGCATCCTCCACCTGCGAGGCCGATTTAAGAGTCCTATGGACCCGGACCCCAAGGTCCTTCCGATCCTCTACACTGCTAAGAATGGTACCCTTCAAATTATACTGCTGCTTCATCCCATTGGATCTGCCAAAATGGATCACCACACACTTATCCGGGTTGAAGTCCATCTGCCACTTCTCCGCCCAGTCCTGCATTCTATCTATGTCTCGCTGCAACTTCTGACATCCCTCCAAACTATCCACAACACCACCGACCTTGGTGTCGTCAGCAAACTTACCAACCCATCCCTCCACTTCCTCATCCAGGACATTTATCTAAATGACAAACAGCAAGGGTCCCAGAACAGATCCCTGGGGCACTCCACTGGTCACTGACCTCCATGCAGAGAAAGACCCCTCCACAGCCACTCTCTGCCTTCTGCAGGCAAGCCAGTTCTGGATACACAAGGCAACAGCCCCTTGGATCCCATGCCCTCTCACTTTCTCAAGACGTCTTGCATGGGGGACCTTATCGAACGCCTTGCTGAAGTCCATATAGACCACATCCACCGCTCTTCCTTCGTCAATGTGTTTGGTCACATTTTCAAAGAACTCAACCAGGCTCGTAAGGCACGACCTGCCCTTGACAAAGACGTGCTGACTACTTTTGATCATACTGACTAGTTGGAAGTCAATTCAGGATTTTTCTATTTAACTTCCCCTCTCCAAATTTCCTCCCCATTCTGACTCTCCCCCACAGCTTTTCTGCTTCTAATTTACAGAGTATATCCTCTGTCCGTCTCTTTTTTCCTTTCTTCTCTCCCTCTCTCTTTTCCTTCTTCTTTGCTTCCCTATCTATCTCTTCCTCAACTCTTCTTCTCTCCGACCAGCTTTATTATCTCTAACTGGATTTCTCTCTGATCCAGTGCGTTTCCATTCTTCATTCTCATTCTAACTTTACCCCATATCTCCCTATCGCTCTCCAATTGTTCTCTCTCTCCTCCTGTTTCTCCCCATATCTCTCTATCTCACCCCAGTATTGCTCTCTCCATCTCGATTTCTACCCATTCCTGTTCACCTCCCTCCAGAGTCTCTCCCTCTCCCTTTCCAGCTTTCTTTGTGGGGATTTTAAGCACAGCATGATCCCATGGGCGGCACTGTGACCATATCCAGAGAGGCCAAAGTGGGGGTGGGGGGAGGCATGTCATTCCCCCAGCCTCGCGCTTGGTGTAATCCTCCACCCAGCTCCATGTGAATTCTGCGTTTGGATACATATCCCCTCAGTGACAGAAAGAGATAAACTCCCCTCTTTAAACTGGGGAGAAGCTGTGTCCATTCCTTTGGTAGACTTTGTAAAATGAGCCTCCCAGTAGTTATTTATGAATAAATTAATCGATCTATTGATTGATTTGTGTAAATAAGGAATCTCAGGGCTCTGACTGAGGCTATTCTCCAGAGACAGGAAGCTGGGCACTGACTCCTAACTGGAGACTCCCAGATAAAGTGGTTCTTCCCACCCCCCCACAGCAATATGGTTTGTGGTTATTGGCAGTGTGGCTCAGAAATATTGCATCACTCCTTTCAACACAGTGCACATGAAAGAGAGGGAAAGAAGCAGAGATATGGACAGAAATAGGAAGTTAGAAGGAGGGATGGAGTAAGAGGTGGTGGGTGTGGTTGCAAAGACCTGGCCCGAGATAAGAACATCCATCTTTACAATGAGAGAGAGAGACAGTGGCAGGAGGAGAAAAGAGAAGGAGGGAGTGGAGCAGAGACAGAGGGAGGCCCGAGGGGAGTGGAAGGTCAAAGCAGAGGTGGTCATGGAGGGACAGCATTTGAGAAAGAGAGACAGGATGTGAGAGTCTCCAGTGTGTGGTCACCAGGTGCAGCTCCACTCAAACCCTGTCAGATAGTCTGGGAGGATTTAAAAAGTGTCCTGAAGAAATCAGCAGCCGCTTCCCAAACTGAAAGAGGGAGTTGAGCAGCTTCTAGAGACTGAGAGGGGACAGGGGGTGGGCAGGATGGAGCAGGGCTGGCATTTTAATTCAGGTTTAGAAGATTCTCCCTGTGGAAATCTCTCTCTCTCCATTTGAATGTTTCTGTCTGATTGGAAGAAATGGAGGGAAGGAAAGAGTGGGAGAGAATGAGGAGAACCAAGAATGAGAGGTTATAGAATAATAGAATCATACAGAGCAGAAGAGGCCCTTCGGCCCATCGAGTCTGCACTGTCACATTAGAAATACCTGAAATCCCACCTAACCCCATCTGTCAGCACTTGGCCCAGAGCTCTGAATGTTATGTTGTGCCAAGTGCTCATCCAGATACCTTTTAAAGGATGTGAAGCAACCCACCTCCACCACCCTCCCAGGCAGCGCTTTCTAGACCGTCAACACCCTCTGGGGAAAAACATATTTCCTCACACGCCCCCTCCCCCCCAAACCTCCTTAACCCCACCGAGAACCTATGTCCCCTCGTGACTGACCCTTCAGATATGGGGAACAGTTGCTCCTTCTCCACTCTGTCCATGGCCCTCATAATCTTGTACACCTCGATCAGGTCGCTCCTCAGTCTTCTCTGCTAAAACGTTAATAACCCAAGCCCACGCAACCTCTTTCCATAACGTTGATCTTCCATCCAAGGCAGCATCTTGGTGAATCTCCTCTGTCCCCCCATCCAGCACAAACACATCCTTCCTATAATGTGGCGATCAGAACTGCACACAGTACTCCAGCTGGGGGCTCATCAAAGATCGAGACAATTCCAACATTACTTCCCTGCTTTTGTCATCTATGCCTCAAATGATAAAGGCAAGAGTCCCATGTGCCATTTTCACCACCTTACTAACATGCCCTTCTGCTTTCAAAGATCTGTGGTCAAATACGCCAAGGTCACATTCTGCCACAGATCTTCCTATAGTCCGAACATTCATTGAGTCCTTCCTTGTCAATTACTCCTTCCAAAGTGTATCAGCTCACACTTTTCAGGGTTACATTCCATTAAACGGTGTAAAACACACTCCACACTGCTAACTGCACCTTCTGCGATCTTGCTGCAGAACTTGCTTTAAAGGATGTCTCAGTGTTAAGAGAGAGTTTCATCTTTCCAGGGAAGTGAAGGGAATTCTCCAGACTTGGGACAATGCACACACACAGAGTGGAAGGTGTGTGGCGATTTTTGTTGGGTGCTTTGGGGAAAGGGGCTCACAGCAGGTGTGAGGATGGAGGCAGGCTAAGGTCTGTGTCTCATTTGATTAGTTTCACAGTGTAGCTGCTGTGGGATCTTGCTGTGCATGCACTGTTCTGGGCCATTTGCCTGCCTTGAAACAATGATCATCCTGTTTGAAAATCCCTCACTGACTGCAAAGAAGATTCCAAGGCCTTGAATATAAAAAAGCTTCAACTTGAAAAATGGGACTGAGGGAGGTCATGATCACTTTCTGCAGAGAACTGAGGGGACATTCAGCCAATATCACATTGCTGCCTGTGGGATCTTACTGTGCGACCAATATTGCAGCCTCAGTTTGTACATTAAAACAAGAAGCACACACACACAGAAAACAATGATCATAAACTCTGAACTGAATTTTGAAACTGACTCTGTGCTTTGGATCTTCCTGTGCACAAGTTGCATCAGAAATCTCTAAATTAACAGCAGTGAGGTCAGATTAACAATTAATCTCATCACTGTAAATAATTCTTGATGGCCTGGAATGAAAGTTCTTTAACGAGAAGCGGGTGTAATTGTGGAGTAAAAAATGTGTCTGAGGCAGAGAGATAAATGTGAGGGTGAAATGAAATGCACAGGGTTCTATTTGAATACAGTTTGCTGTGGTGGTGATTGTCGGAGCTCTCGCTCTCTGTCTGGTGTTGGGAAGCTGAGTTTGTGAAGTGTGGTCCCTTTAAAAGCTGGTTTTGTGTCCCTTTAAAGTTGGACTTGTGTCAATGCTTGGAGGCTTCAAATGCAGGTACAGACAGAGTACACAGACTGCAAGGATGGTAGCAAAGAACAAGCATCAGGATCGCCATGGTAACAGGCTTTGCATGTTCTTGAATTTTGAGTTCAGCCAATCAGTTCAAAGAAGGCACCCAGCTATCAGGAAGCTATCAAATGTTAATTTATTGTTGTGGACAAGATCAGATCAATCCTGGTGCAGGAAAATTCAGAGGTCATCACAGTTATGAAAAACAGGAGATCAACTGCCTGCCTGCAGTTCACCTGAAGGGCTGCCACCTCTCAAAGCCCAGAGAGGGAAAGAGCAGCTCTCTCCAGCTTTGAATATCACTTAATAGACCTCTCCATCTATCGATCTGAATCAGAAATAACTTGCAGGCAGTGGAATAGAAAGACATAGAACATAGAACATAGAACAGTACAGCACAGAACAGGCCCTTCGGCCCGCGATGTTGTTCCGAACTTTATCTGAAACCAAGATCAAGCTATCCCACTCGCTATCATCCTGCTGTGCTCCATGTGCCGATCCAATAACCGCTTCAAAGTTCCAAGTGTCCGACTACACTATCACAGCAGGCAGTCCATTCCACACCCCAACCACTCTCTGCGTAAAAACCGACCTCGGACATCCCTCCTATATCCCACTATTTACCTTATAGTTATGCCACAGAGTAACAGTTACATCCAGCCGAGGAAATAGTCTCTGAACGTTCACTCTATCTAACCCCCTCATCATCTTATAAACCTCTATTAAGTCGCCCCTCATCCGCCTCCACTCCAAAGAGAAAAGCCCTCGCCTCCTCAACCTTTCCTCATAAGACCTACCCTCCAAACGAGGCAGCATCCTGGTAAATCTCCTTTGCACTCCCTCCAATGCTTCCACATCCTTCCCATAGTGAGGAGACCAGAACTGCACACAATATTCCAAATGTGGTCTCACCAAGGTCCTGTATAGTTGCAGCATAACCCCATGGCTCTTGAACTCCAACCACCTGTTGATAAACGCTAACACACTATAGGCCTTCTTCACGGCTCTGTCCACTTGAGTGGCAACCTTTAGAGATCAGTGGATATGAAGTCCAAGATCTCTCTGTTCCTCCACATTCGTCAGAACCCTGCCGTTGACCGTGTAATCCACATTCAAATTTGTCCTACCAAAATGAATCACCTCACACTTATCCGGGTTAAACCCCATCTGCCATTTTTCGGCCCAGCTCTGTGTCCTATCAATGTCTCTTTGCAGTCTACAACAGCCCTCCACCTCATCCACTACTCCACCAATCTTGGTGTCATCAGCAAAGTTACTGACCCACCCTTCAGCCCCCTCCTCCAAGTCATTGATAAAAATCACAAATAGCAGATGACCCACCACTGATCCCTGTGGTACACCGCTGGTAACTGGTCTCCAGTCTGAAAAATTTCCATCCACCACCATCCTCTGTCTTCTATGAGATCGCCAGTTACTTTTCCATTCGGCCAAATTCCCTTCCATCCCACACCTCGACGATCGCCAAAGGTTTTCCCAGCCACAAAATCTAGTTGTATACATTTTTGCGAGTGACTAAATTATGTTCTTTTTTTTCTGATAATGAATGTCCTTGTGTGTATTTGAACAGCATTCCAGTAGAATTTTACTTTAATCACAATGCTACTTAGAACAGAGAAACATAGAAAACTACAGCACAAAACAGGCCCTTCGTCCCCACAAGCTGTGCCGAACATATCCCTACCTTTTAGGCCTACCCATAACCCTCCATCCTATTAAGTCCCATGTACTCATCCAGGACTCTCTTGAAATACCCTAATGAGTTTGCCTCCACCACCACTAACGGCAGCCGATTCCACTCGCCCACCACCCTCTGTGTGAAAAACTTCCCCCGAACATTTCCCCTGAACCTATCCCCCAGCAGCTTAAACATGTGTCCTCTCGTAGCAGCCATTTCCACCCTGGGAAAAAGCCTCTGAGAGTACACACGATCTATGCCTCTCAACATCTCATATACCTCTATTAGGTCTCCTCTCATCCTACGTCTCTCCAAGGAGAAAAGACCGAGCTCCCTCAGCCTATCCTCATAAGGCATGCCACTCAATCCAGGCAACATCCTTGTAAATCGCCTCTGCACCCTTTCAATCTTTTCCACATCCTTCCTGTAATGAGGCGACCAGAACTGAGCACAGTACTCCAAGTGGGGTCTGACAAGGGTCTTATATAGCTGCATCATTATCCCCGGACTCCTAAACTCAGTCCCTCGATTGATAAAGGCCAGCACACCATACGCCTTCTTAACCACCTCCTCCACCTGCGGGGCTGATTTTAGAGTCCTATGGACCCGGACCCCAAGGTCCTTCTGATTGTCTACTGTACTAAGAGTATTTTCCTTTATATTGTACTCCTTCATCCCATTCGACCTGCCAAAATGGACCACTACGCATTTTTCTGGGTTGAAGTCCATCTGCCACTTCTCCGCCCAGTCTTGCATCCTATCTATGTCCCTCTGTAACTTCTGACATCCCTCCAGACTATCCACAACCCCACCAACCTTCGTGTCGTCGGCAAACTTACCAACCCATCCCTCCACTTCCTCATCCAGGTCATTTATGAAAATGACAAGCAGCAAGGGTCCCAGAACAGATCCCTGGAAGATCCCTGGGGCACACCACTGGTGACCGACCTCCAATTAGAAAAAGACTCATCTTTACACACTCTCTGCCTCCTTTGGGCAAGCCAGTTCTGGATCCACCGGGCAGCAGCCCCTTGGATCTCATGCCCTCTCACCTTTTCTAGAAGCCTTGCATGGGGAACCGTATCAAACGCCTTGCTAAAATCCATATAAACCACATCTACCGCTTTCCCTTCGTCAATGTGTTTAGTCACATTTTCGAAGAACTCCACCAGGCTCGTAAGGCACTATCTGCCTTTGACAAAGCCACACTGAGTATTCTTGAGCATACTAAACCTCTCTAAATGCTCATAAATCTTGTCCCTCAGGATCTTCTCCATCAGCTTACCAACCACTGAGGTTAGACTCACCGCTCGGTAATTTCCTGGACTATCCCTATTCCCCTTCTTGAAAATAGGAACCACATCCGCAATCCTCCAATCCTCCGACACTTCTCCCGTCTCCATCGACGACGCAAAGATCATCGCCAGAGGCTCTTCCCTCGTCTCCCACACTAACCTGGGGTACATCCCATCCGGACCCAGCGACTTACCTATCTTGATGCCATTCAAAGATTCCAGCACAACCTCTTTCTGAAAGTCCACAGACTCAATCTTTGCAGTCCACCGCAAGCCCACAGTACATCCACCCATGTCCTTCTCCTCTGTGAAAACCGAGGCAAAATACTCATTAAGCAAGTCTGCCATTTTTACTGCTTCTGTACTGATTTTATCGCCTTCACCTTTTATAGGCCCTATTCCATCACATCTCATCCTTTTACTCTTCACATATTTATAGATAACCTTAGGGTTTTCCTTAATTCTACTTGTCAAGGCCTTCTCGTGACCCCTTCTGGCTCTCCTAATTTCCTTCTTAAGTCACTTCCTACAAGCCGTATACTCAGCTAGATCCCTATCTTCGCCAAGCTCTCTGAACCTTTTGTACGCTTTCCTTTTCTTCTCGACTAGGTCTCACACAGCTTTCGTGCACCACGGTTCCTTTAACCTACCAACTCGTCCCTGTCTGCTGGGAAAATTGTCCTGTAGAACCCTAGACAGACATTCCTTGAAAAACTGCCACTCGCTTCAGTAGATTTCCCCGAGAACACCTCCTTCCAATTTACTCCTCTAATTTGCTGCCTTATGTCTTCATACTTCCCCTTACTCCATAAAAACGCTTTCCTAGCTTGCCTGATCCTCTCCTTTTCCAATGCAAGCAGAAAGGAGATAGAGTTATGATCGCTATCCCCAAGATGCTCTCCCACTGAGCGATCTGACAACTGTCCAGGCTCATTGGTCAGTTTCAGATCAAGTACAAAGAACAAAGAACAATACAGCACAGGAACAGGCCCTTCGGCCCTCGAAGCCCGCGCCGCTCCCTGTTCCAAACTAGACCATTCTTTTGTATCGCTCCATTCCCACTCCGTTCATAGGGCTATCGAGATAAGTCTTAAACGTTTCCAGTGTGTCCGACTCCACCACCTTGCCCGGCAACACATTCCAGGCCCCCACCACCCTCTGTGTAAAATATGTCCTTCTGATATCTGTGTTAAACCTCTCCCCCTTCACCTTGAACCTATGACCCCTCGTGAACGTCACCACCGACCTGGGGAAAAGCTTCCCACCGTTCACCCTTTCTATGCCTTTCATAATTTTATACACCTCCATTAAGTCTCCCCTCATCCTCCGTCTTTCCAGGGAGAACAACCCCAGTTTACCCAATCTCTCCTCATGACTAAGCCCATCCATACCAGGCAACATCCTCTGTACTCTCTCCAAAGCCTCCACGTCCTTCTGGTAGTGTGGCGACCAGAACTGGACGCAGTATTCCAAATGCGGCCGAACCAAAGTTCTATCCATCTGCAACAACAGGCCCCAACTTTTATAATCTATGCCCCGTCCTATAAAGGCAAGCATGCCATATGCCTTCTTCACCACCTTCTCCACCTGTGACGTCACCTTCAGGGATCTGTGGACTTGCACACCCAGGTCCCTCTGCGTATCTACACCCTTTATGGTTCTGTCATTTATCGTACAGCTCCTCCCGACATTATTTCTACCAAAATGCATCACTTTGCATTCTTCAGGATTAAACTCCATCTGCCATTTCTTTGCCCAAATTTCCAGCCTATCTATATCCTTCTGTAGCTTCTGACAATGTTCCTCACTATCTGCAAGTCCTGCCAATTTTGTGTCGTCTGCAAACTTACTGATTACCCCAGTTACACCTTCTTCCAGATCATTTATATAAATCACAAACAGCAGAGGTCCCAATACAGAACCCTGCAGAACACCACAAGTCACAGGCCGCCAGCCGGAAAATGACCCTTCCACTACCACCCTCTGTCTTCTGTGACCAAGCCAGTTCTCCACCCATCCAGACACCTCCCCCTTTATCCCATGAGATCCAACCTTTTGCACCAGCCTACCATGAGGGACTTTGTCAAACGCCTCTCCTCTTGTAGGCTTGTCCACATGCTGTGTCAGGAAACCCTCCTGAAGACACCGAACGAACTCCTCCCCATCCAATCCCCTTACCCTAGGGATATTCCAATCTGTGTTTGGGAAATTAAAGTCTCCCATCACAACAACTCTGCTATTATTGCAACTCTCCAGGATCTGTTTCCCTATCTGTTCCTCCACCTCCCTGTCACTATTGGGCGGCCTATAGAAAACTCCCAGAAAAGTGACCGACCCCTTCCCAATCTGAACTTCTACCCACAGAGACTCGGTGGACGATCCCGCCACAGCATACACCTTCTCTACAGCTTGACACTGTCCCTGATCAGCAGTGCCACGCCACCCCCTCTCTTGCCTCCCTCCATGTCCTTCCTGAAACATCTGAATCCCGGCACCTGGAGTAACCAGTCCTGTCCCTGAGACATCCAAGTCTCTGTAATGGCCACCACATTACATTTCCAGGCATCAATCGACGCTCTGAGTTCATCCCCTTTATTCACTATACTCCTGGCATTAAAGTAAACACATCTCAATCCATTGGTCTGAGCTCTCCCCTTCTCTCCCCTTCTCTGTCCCCCGTCCATCCTCCCTCTTGCACCGTCTATAACCCTACTCTGTTTGTGAGCTAACTTCCTCACTCCGAGTCACCTCGCCTCGATCCCCTCCCCCCAACATATCCAGTTTAAACTCCCCAGTAGCCTTCGCCTTCTTTAACTAAAGTTCCCTGTTGGTTAAATAATTAAATTGTTCATTGTTCAATTAAAGTGAGTGTCAGATATTTCTGTCAGTTAACCGCTAAATGTTAATGAAGAATAGTTCACACCTTCCCACACACCTTTCTCACATTACAAAGCAAGGTGTTCCTCTTTGGGGAATTTGTCGTGGCTTGTTAAAACGGCATCAACCTCTGTCTCATGACACTGTCTCTCTATCTGTGTCTCTGTATCTCCATTGTGTGGCTTGTGAGGGAGGAAGTGAAAGAGTTGGGGGACAGGCTGAGGAAGGGCTGATGTTACGGAGTGAGAGAGAAACGGAAGGATCAGGTTAAACAGGGGGAGAGATAGCTGAACATTGTGGAGTTAGGGTGGACGGAAAATGTCACAGTATTTGGGGGTAGAGGGTTTCCTGAGAGCAGTAACTGCTGATGTCCCTATCACATCTTTCCAGAAAGCGTGATGTTCAAACACTCCAATCCTGAGACAGTCTGTTTTGAAATGTATCCTGAAGAAATGAACAGCTTCTTCCCAGTTGAGGTTTTAGCCACTTGCTGACTAGGTTGGGCGGTGTGGAAACATTGCTGCCCATGGGATCCTGCTGTGCATCAATGACCTGCAGCACAGACAGAACTGCAAATGGTAACCACACAACTTAAAAGGCAAATTAGCTCAATGACGATAAAGCACATGGGTGGGTGGATGGGATAAAAATCAAACCCCTGGCCTTGGTAAAGACTTGTTCTCAATCCCTGTGTCCTGTTTGTGTTTTTAGCAGGGTGGTGGGGTTTGGAGGATTATTATTTTTTTGGCGGAATGGGTAGGGAAGGTGGTTGAATATCTCGGCCTCTGTCATTACAACCTTTTAAAACCTTTCTTCTCTCTGTCCATCCATTCGCTTCAATGTTGCATCTTGTAATTAATGTAAAATAAAATCCCATTGTGATTTGTGGTATTTTTATTGCCGTGGGGTGTGTGAGGGGAGTGCGGGTGGGACAGAGGGTGGGGAACAGTGGTTCTCTTTTCCTCTCGTCCCTTCCATCCGTGTGTGGGGCGTTTTGGGGCTGGAAAGGACAGTTATGTTTCCCTGGGATGGAGAGAATTCTGTTTTTTGTCCCCAAGGGACTCATGCAAAGGGACCTGGGGGTCCTTGTGCATGAGACGCAAAAGCCCAGTCTGCAGGTACAACAGGTGATCAAGAAGGCAAATGGGATGTTGGCCTATATCGCGAGGGGGATAGAATATAAAAGCAGGGATGTCTTGATGCACCTGTACAGGGCATTGGTGAGGCCGCAGCTGGAATACTGTGTGCAGTATTGGTCACCTTATATGAGGAAGGATATATTGGCATTGGAGGGAGTGCAGAGAAGGTTCACCAGGTTGATACCGGAGATGAGGGGTTTGGATTATGAGGAGAGGCTGAGGAGATTGGGTTTGTACTCGTTGGAGTTTAGAAGGATGAGGGGGGATCTTATGGAGACTTATAAGATAATGCGGGGGCTGGATAGGGTTGGGGCGGAGAGATTCTTTCCACTTAGTAAGGAAGTTAAAACTAGAGGACACTGCCTCAAAATAAAGGGGGGTCGGTTTAAGACAGAGTTCAGGAGGAACTTCTTCTCCCGGAGGGTGGTGAATCTCTGGAATTCTCTGCCCACTGAGGTGGTGGAGGCTACCTCGCTGAATATGTTTAAAGCGCGGATGGATGGATTCCTGATCGGTAAGGGAATTAAGGGTTATGGGGATCAGGCGGGTAAGTGGTACTGATCCACGTCAGATCAGCCATGATCTTATTGAATGGCGGGGCAGGCTCGAGGGGCTAGATGGCCTACTCCTGCTCCTATTTCTTATGTTCTTATGTTCTTAAGGGTTATTGCATCCTCTGTGACTAGGCCTCAATTCAAGGCCTAATCTCAGGGCCCTCAGGATGCCTTTTCCATTCGCTTCATTCCGAAATGTTTCTGTGTTTAATTGGATGATATCACTGGTTAAATAAACCTGCAGCAGGCAATTTAATTCATTTCACTCAGGATGTAATTATCGCTTTTCCAACTCTCTCACCCAACGTTCTCATTAGATTTTATTACAGTGAGGGGGAGAGGTGGAAAATAGGGAGGGTGCAAAACAGAGAGAGAGAAAGAAGCCCGAGAGGCAGGGAGAGGTGAGAAGATAAATTGCCGCTCTGGGGGTGTGGAAGGGGAATGTGTTTATGGGGTCCTCATCTCCACCATTCATTTTTATCTTGGCTAATTATCGAATGAAATTACTTGATCCCCGCCCCCCCCCCCCCCCGCAATTCCATGATCACTTTAGCCCCGAGAACTATATCTAATTTTTTCTTGAAATCACAAAACGCCTGTGAATTCCACACATTCACCACCCTCTGACTGAAGAAATTTCTCATCACCTCAGTTCTAAAAAGAATTGCCCCTTATCCTCAAAGTATGACAGCCAGTTCAGGGCACCCCACCATCGGTAAGATTCTTTCTGAATCGACCCTGTCTAATCTTGTTAGAATGTTATAAGTTTCTATGAGATCCCCTCATTATTGTGAACTCCAGTGAATATAATCCTAACCGACTTAGTCTCTCCTCATATGACGGACCTGTTATCCCAGGAAGCAGCCTGTAATACCGTTACTGGACATCTTCTAGAGCAAGGACATCCTTCCTCTGGAAAGGACATCACAACTGCCGAAAGAAACTCCAGGAGTGGTCTCTCCAATACTTTTTCCAACTGCAGCAAGTAATCCTTATCCCGATAAAGAAAACCTCTCGCTATGAAAACCAGCAGACCATTTAGCTCCATTCCTGCCTGCTGTACCTGCCTCGTTCCGTGCAGTGAATGATGCACGAGGAGACCAAGGTTTTGATGAGAATCCACCTCCCTCAACTTACACCCATTCAATAATAACTTGTCTTCCTAATATTCCTACCAGAGTCGATATCCTCACAGTGATCCACATTAAACTGCATCTGCCATGCGTATGACCACACCCTCAGCCTGTCCAAATCACGCTGAATATTGTCTGCATCCTCCTCACAGTTCACCCTCCCACCCAGCTTTGTACCATCTGCAAATTTGGAGATGATGCATTCAGTAACCCTTCTGGAAAACTAAATAAACCCCATCCACTGGTTCTCCTCGGTCAACTCTACTAGTTCCAACCTCAAACAATTGCAAGATATTCCAATCATGATTTCCCTTTCGTAATTCCATGCTGACTTTGTCTGATTATGGCACGGCATTCCAAATGCCGAGTTATCAAATCCTTGAAATTTGACTCTTGCAACTTCCCCAGCACCGACGTTAGGCTCATTGGTCTATAGTTCACTGTTTTCTCTCTCCAGTCCTGTCTGAACACCAGGCTTGCATTAGCTCCCCTCCAGTCTGTAGGAACCAGCCCAGAGTCCAATAAAATTGGAAAATAACCACCATTGGACCTCTTATTCCCAGGAAGACTTCCTTAAGTACTCTGGGATGAAGATTATCAGGACCTGGAGATTTATCCACCTTCAATCCCATCATTTTCCCCAAAAGCATTTCTCTGCAAATTCAAATTTCCTTCAGCTTCTCTCTAAAACTTGTTCCTCTCTGAACTTTTGGCACATTATTCATGTCTTCCTTTCTGAAGATCGAAGCAATCTTCAATTTAATTCCTCAGCTATAACTTTGTCCCCGTTAGAGTATCTCCCATTTCTGACTGCAAAGGTCCTTGTTTGTCAATCTGTTTCTCTTTACATACCGATAGATATTTTTTGAAGTCAGTTGTCATGTTCCACGTTAGATTACTTTCATACTCTATTTTTCTTTCCTTAATCAATCCCTTGCTCCTCCCAAAAGGATGGATTTGTAAACAGTGATTGTGTTACTGAGGGTGAATCTGTGATGACGTGTTTTAGCTTTTCACCAAATCACACCTACAATTGTGTTTCAAATCTGGCTTCTCCCACATTGCAGTGTGATTGTGGGATCTTGCTGTGCAGGATGACCAGCAGCATTTCTGAAATGACACAGGAACATTTTATTTTCCTCAGAAACCCTCTAACCCTCCTGCTGCTGACCTTAGTCTACACACCTTGGACATTGAGCCCTCTGCTCAGGGGAAGAAGTTTCTTCTTAACTATCCTATCTTTGTCCCTCATAATTTTGAACACCTCAATGATGTCCGCACTCCGCCTTCACTGTTCTGTGGAAAGCAACCCCAGCCTAACCAGCCTGTCTTCACTGCAGAAACACTGCTGCCCAGGCAACATCCTGGTGAATCTCCTTTGCGTTCCTTCCAGAGCAATCACATCCTCCGTCTAGTGAGGCTACCAGAATTCCTCATAGTCCTCGAGCTGAAGACAAATGAGTGTTTCATATATCTACATCATGACCTCCCTGCTCCTATCTTCGATACATCAGCTAATAAAGAAAATTGTCATGTCTGCCTTCTTAAGCAGCTGATCATCAGAAGTTACCCAGTGGAACGGAAAACAATAGGTTTATGATCTTTCTTGAGTTTAAACAGAAATTAAATTTTAAAAAATCCAAAGAGCAGTTGTCCAGTCACAACCTCAACATAAAAAAATAAATGAACTAACTTCAAAAGAGTAAAAAAAAATACATCAAGTAACATAGGCTGTGATAAAGAGCATTCAGCACATGTTCCAAAATTAAGATCATTCTTGACAGATTTCATTGAATTATTTTCCCAATTATCAGGAATGATCTGGTCGATGTCCGACACATGGTGTTTCTAGATACCTTCAGTAAGTTAACAGACTTCAGTAAACTCAGAGCAAGTGGAACATAGACATAGAACATAGAACATTACAGCACAGAACAGGCCCTTCGGCCCACCATGTTGTGCCGACCTTCATCTGAAACCAAGATCAAGCTATCCCACTCCCTACCATCCTGGTGTGCTCCATGTGCCTATCCAATAACCGCTTAAATGTTCCTAAAGTGTCTGACTCCACTATCACTGCAGGCAGTCCATTCCATACCCCAATCACTCTCTGCGTGAAGAAGCTACCTCTGATATCCTTCCTATATCTCCCACCATGAACCCCATAGTTATGCCCCCTTGTAATAGCTCCATCCACCCGAGGAAATAGTCTTTGACCGTTCACTCGATCTATCCCCTTCATCATTTTATAAACCTCTATTAAGTCTCCCCTCAATCTCCTCCGCTCCAGAGAGAACAGCCCCAGCTCCCTCAACCTTTCCTCATAAGACCGACACTCCAAACCAGGCAGCATCCTGGTAAATCTCCTCTGCACTCTTTCCAGCGCTTCCACATCCTTCTTATAGTGAGGTGACCAGAACTGCACGCAATATTCCAAATGCGGTCTCACCAAGGTCCTGTACAGTTGCAGCATAACCCCACGGCTCTTAAACTCCAACCCCCTGTTAATAAAAGCTAACACACTATATGCCTTCTTCACAGCTCTATCCACTTGAGTGGCAACCTTTAGAGATCTGTGGATATGGACCCCAAGATCTCTCTGTTCCTCCACAGTCTTCAGAACCCTACCTTTGACCCTGTAATCCACATTTAAATTAGTCCTACCAAAATGAATCACCTCACATTTATCAGGGTTAAACTCCATTTGCCATTTTTCAGCCCAGCTTTGCATCCTATCTATGTCTCTTTGCAGCCTACAACAGCCCTCCACCTCATCCACTACTCCACCAATCTTGGTGTCATCAGCAAATTTACTGATCCACCCGTCAGCCCCCTCCTCTAAGTCATTAATAAAAATCACAAAGAGCAGAGGACCAAGCACCGATCCCTGCGGCACTCCGCTTGCAACCTGCCTCCAGTCCGAAAATTTTCCATCCACCACCACCCTCTGTCTTCGATCAGATAGCCAGTTACCTATCCAATCGGCCAACTTTCCCTCTATCCCACACCTCCTTACTTTCATCATAAGCCGACCATGGGGGACCTTATCAAACGCCTTACTAAAATCCATGTATATGACATCAACCGCCCTACCTTCATCAACACACCTAGTTACCTCCTCAAAAAATTCTATCAAATTTGTGAGGCACGATTTGCCCTTCACAAATCCGTGCTGACTATCCCGGATTAATCCGCATCTTTCTAAATGGTCGTAAATCCCATCTCTAAGGACCTTTTCCATCAATTTACCAACCACCGAAGTCAGACTAACCGGTCTATAATTACCAGGGTCATTTCTATTCCCTTTCTTAAACAGAGGAACAACATTTGCCACTCTCCAGTCCTCTGGCACCATCCCCGTGGACAGCGAGGACCCAAAGATCAAAGCCAAAGGCTCTGCAATCTCATCCCTCGCCTCCCAAAGAATCCTAGGATACATTTCATCAGGCCCAGGGGACTTATCGACCTTCAGTTTATTCAAAACTGCCAATACATCCTCCCTCCGAACATCTATTTCCTCCAGCCTATTAGCCTGTAACACCTTCTCTTCCTGAAAAACATGGCCCCTCTCCTTGGTGAACACTGAAGAAAAGTATTCATTCATCACCTCGCCTATCTCTACTGATTCCATACACAAGTTCCCACCACTGTCCTTGACCGGCCCTAACCTCACCCTGGTCATTCTTTTATTCCTCACATAAGAGTAAAAAGCCTTGGGGTTTTCCTTGATCCGACCCGCCAAGGACTTCTCATGTCCCCTCCTAGCTCTCCTGAGCCCCTTCTTCAGCTCATTCCTTGCTAACTTGTAACCCTCAATCGAGCCATCTGAACCTTGTTTCCTCATCCCTACATAAGCTTCCCTCTTCCTTTTCACAAGACATTCCACCTCTTTTGTGAACCACGGTTCCCTCACTCGGCCATTTCCTCCCTGCCTGACAGGGACATACCTATCAAGGACACCCAGTATTTGTTCCTTGAAAAAGTTCCACTTTTCATCAGTGCCTTTCCCTGACAGTTTCTGTTCCCATCTTAGGCCCCCTAATTCTTGCCTAATCGCATCATAATTACCTCTCCCCCAATTGTAAGCCTTGCCCTGCCGTCCGGCCCTATCCCTCTCCATTGCAATAACAAAAGACACCGAATTGCTGCTGGTCCTCTAACTGGAGTTAGAGGACCAGCAGCAGAATGACTAGAAGCTGGTTACAAAGACACAACACAGGCAGTGGGAGTTAAAGGGATTTACTCTGATTGCTGGAAGGTGGGAAGTGGTTTTCCACAAGGATCAGCCCCGGGATCACTGTCCATTACCATTTACATCAACAAAATGGAATAGGGAAGCAAAACTATAGTTCCAAAATTTACCAACCAATCCAAACTGCGAATGAGAATGAGCAGAGTGGAAGAATACAACTCAACACAATAACACATTAATAATTAATTATAAACTTGCAAATTGGGTATTGGAATTGGAAATTAATTTCACCACAGCTCAGTGTCAGGTTCTTCATTCTGATCAGAACAATATGTTTCCCAATCACTCTGTAGAAATCAAGTATCTGAATGTTTTTGAGGAGTTCAGGGCTTCAGGTGATCAGATTCACAAATCGCTTTCAGAAGCAACACAGTTTAGACAGAACCACAACAACCCAGAAAAAAACCCACTGGAGTTCATTTATAGATCAATGGAAATGTGAACAATTCACAAAATGTTTGACAATCACGGAATACTGCACGGTTTGTACTTGGTTTTTTTAAATATCAGGAAGTCGCTGAAACCTCTTTCTTTTCAATACAAAGCCGAGGTATGGATAAATTTCACATCATCCACTGACCACCAAACAAAGCCAAACTCTTCCTGTTTTCAACATATTCCAAAGACTGAGGCAGCTCCACAGAATGGACATCTCACTCACCAAATTAAAATAGGATATATTTAACATTGAAACAACTTATTTCATTGCAATTCTTTTCCGAAACACAATACAATTCTACTTGGACAGATGATGCCAGATATTAATGGAGACTTCGATCAGATATTCCACTCAGGTGAAAGAACCACAATCAGTACAATTTTACATTGACAAATATACCCTGCAATACTTGTTCACTGGTGTCAGGTATTCAACTCTGGTTAGTGACCCACACTCAAATTTCCATTATATTCTTACTCCCACTGAACATTATTTCAGAGAGATCACCTTCACTGAGGTCCAATCTTACAATAGATAAGATTGAGTAGTTCACTCCTCAATACATTAACTTCATTGAGCAGTGAGCCCGTGAATAACATACAGAGGCTCATTGTCAGTTGATGAAAAGGATTAAAAACACAGAGAGACTTCAAGCCATTTGATTGAAGTAAATTACATCGTTGACGTGGTGTCTTTATAACAGTGACCACGAGATCAGCATGGAGCATTTTCAGTCAGAGTTTAGAATCAGAGAGCCGTTCACACACAGATTTACACAACCTCAATGGTTAGAGTCACTCACCGGGAACACCAATAATGGCGATGATTGGGTAGAATATTTTCTCAGCTTTCTCAACTGGAAGCAGCATCTTCAGTGTGAAGTGATGTGTCCCTTCGAGCTGCTGGCAGCCTCTCTGACTTTAACATCTGACGTTATATATTCCCAAAGCCTTTAATTTATACACTGTAAAGTCACCTTAGGGACATTGTGGCAGAAACCTGGTTTGAAGTTTTTTTTAAATATATGAACAAACAGATTAGGACATTGAGTTCAGTGATGGAAAATATTTATTTTTAGTATTGGCTTCTTTCCAAACACTGGATTCTGTTGATCACATTTATCAACTAATAACAAGTGGAAAGATGCTGTCCACTCAAACACCATCAGTCCCACCTCTAGATCTCAGATAGTTTCAGTGATATCTGTTACTGGACTGTGACATTTCAGTAATTGAGTCCCAATTGTTACCGTGTCTCTCTGTGTGATCTTTAACTGTGGACATTCTGTGATGTGATTTAAGTAGGTTAGAGTTTAGCATCAATTGCAAAATTCTGTTGATCAATAATTTGGAACTATTTAGTCTGCAAAGAAATTTGTTTTTATCCCGAAATCTACTGCAGCTTCTCAAACTGAGAAAATATTCAGAAGCAATGGGACATCTCAGAAAATTCAGGCCCTGCACCAGATACAATCACATCACCTTTTAGAGCAGTAAAATAACAGATTTAACTGTGACCAGCAATGCACAGGCTCCAAATGACACTGGACCCACATCTGATACAGTGTTCAGAAACGTGCCCAGATCTGGAAGGAGAGAGATGAACACGAGAGAGAGGGACGGCTTGTGGGATGGGCTGAATCTAGAAAGGGTGCGAGGCTGGGAAAATGAATGGATAAGAGTGAGAGAGGAAGACTCTGAGCGAGTGAAAGTGAAAAAGAGGAAGACAGAAGGATAGATGGGGCGGGAGTGAGGGCGTGATGATGGGGGAAGCCGTTATTGTGAGAGGAATGGTGTTTATAACAGTAACTTAACTGAGAGAGAAGTCAGCTCCGCTGGCTATGAGGAGAGGTTGAATAAATTAGGATTGTTTTCACTGGAAAGACGAAGGCTGAGGGGAGACCTGATAGAGGTCCACAAAATTGTGGGAGGCACAGACAGGTTGGATAGTCAGAGGGTTTTCTCCGAGGGTGGAAGGTTCAGTTACAAGGAGGCACAGGTTCAAGATGGCAGGATGAAATATTAAGGGAGATGTGCGGGGGATGTTTTCCACACAGAGAGTGTCGGTGCCTGGAATGCGCTGACAGGGGAGGTGGTGGAATCAGGCACATTAGCAACATTTAAGAGGCATCTGGATTGATGCATTAATAGGAGGTAAGAGGGATACTGACCGAGTAAGCGCAGCAGGTTTTATTTTAAAATAAGGCATCATGATCAGCACAGGTTTGGAGGGTCATAGAATCATAAAAACCCTACAGCACAGGAAGAGGCCATTCGGCCTCGAGTCTGCACCGACGACAGTCCCACCCAGGCCCTACCCCCATATCCCAACATATTTACCCACTATTCCCTCTAACCTCCGCATCTCAGGACTGTAAGGCCAATTTTAGCATGGCTAATCAACCTAACCTGCACATCTTTGGACTGTGGGAGGAAACCGGGGCACCCGGAGGAAACCCACGCAGACACGAGGAGAATGTGCAAACTACACACAGACAGTGACCCAAGCCGCGAATCGAACCCAGGTCCCTGGAGCTGTGAAGCAGCAGTGCTAACCACTGTGCTACCGTGCTGCCCTCGGTCGAAGGGCCTATTCCTGTGCTGTCCATTTCTTTGCCCTTTGTTCTTTGAGCGTCTGCATCAGGAAAGACACAACTGGGGTAAGAGAGAGTGAGACAAATCAGACCACAAGACTGTGCTCCTGCGACAGGCTGTCAAGAAGAAACTAAAGTGGGAGAATCCATCAAATAAAGTCGTGAATTGTTGGTCTGAGGAATCGAAAGATCTCCTACGTGACTGCTTAGAGTCTGTGGTCTGGTTAGTATTTAAAAACTCCACGAACAACCTGAGCGAGTACGTCACTACAGTAACTGACTTCATTAGGAAGCGTGGAGAAGACTGTGTGCCCAAGAATATATTGCGTGTGTTTCCCAACGAGAAACCATGGATGAACAGGGTATCCACTGCTTACTGAGGTCTCGGTCTGAGGCGTCCAACTCTGACCGATACAAGAAACCAGATATCATGGACACAGATCCATCAAAGATGTCAAAAAGCCAGTACCGGACCAAACTATTGTCCCATCCGAGCCAAACAGGCCCCCACCGACTATGCCAAAGTCTGCAAGACATAGCAGGCAACAAGATGAAGGCTTGTAAAATCGCTGACTCCAACGGACCCCTCTCTAATAAGCTCAATGCGTTCTATGCCCATGTTAAGCATGAGGTCAGCGGCAGTATGTCCTCGACCCCGAAGCCTCGGATGAAGCTGTGTCTGAGGTCACCATTGCAGATGTCAGAGCAGCCGACTCGAAACTCAACCCATGGAAAGCGACTGGCCCGGATGGGGTACCCGGACAAGCACTCACACCCTGCGCGGATCAGCTGGCGGGGGTATCTGCAATCATCTTCAAACTCTCGTTACAACAATCTGAGTTCCCTATCTGCTTCAAGAAGACGATCATTATCCCAGTAGCAAAGATCAAACAAGCAGCGTGCCTTAATGACGATCGTCCGATGGCTCTGACATCCATCCAAGTAGCAAGGGTCGAGAGCTTCAGGTTTTTATGTGTCCAGGTCACTAACAACCTGCACTGGTCCCCCATTGCTGACACTATGGTTAAGAAAGCTCACCAATATCTCTACTATCACAGAAGACGAAGGAAATTTGGAATGTCAGCTACGACTCTTACCAACTTTTACAGATGCACCAGAAAGCATTATTTCTGGTTGTATCACAGCTTGGTCTGGGCTCCTGCTCTGCCCAAGACCGCAAGGAACTACAAAAGGTCGTGAATATAGCCCAATCCATCACGCAAACCAGCATCTCATCCACTGACTCTGTCCACACTTCTTGCTGCCTCGGCAAAGCAGCCAGAATAATCAAGGACCCCATGCACCACGGACATTCTCTCTTCCACCTTTTTCCATCGGGAAAAAGATACAAAGGTCTGAGGTCAGGTACCAACCGACTCAAGAACAGCTTCTTCCGTGCTGCCATCAGACTTTTGAATGGAACTACCTCGCATTAAGTTGCTCTTTCGGTGCACCCGAGCTGTGGCTGTAACTCTGCATTCTGCTGTCTTTCATTTCCTTCTCTATGAACTCTTCTCTTGAAGAGTATAGGGGGGTGTAGGAGTAGAGTTAAGAGAGAAATCAGGAGTGCACAAAGGGGACGCAAGATTGTTTTGGCAGATACGGCTAAGGAGAAGCCAAAGAGCTTCTACAAATACATAAAGGGCAAAAGAGTAACAAGGGAGAGAGTAGGGCTTCTTAAGGTTCAACAAGGTCATCTATGTGCAGATCCACAAGGGATTGGTGAGATCCTAAATGCATATTGCTCATCCATATTTACTGTTGAGAAAAGCATGGATGTTATGGAACTTGGGGGAATAAATAGTGATGTCTTGAGGAATGTACAGATTACAGAGAAAGAGGTGCTGGAAGTCTGAAAGCGCATCAAGGTAGATAAATCCCTGGTACCTGATGAAGTGTATCCCAGGACATTGTGGGAGGCGAGGGAGGAAATTTCAGGTCGACTAGCCGAGGTATTTGAATCATCGACATTCACGGGGGAGGTGCCTGAAGATTGGAGAGTGGCAAATGTTGTGCCTTTGTTGAAAAAGGGCTGTAGGAAAAAACCTGGGAACTACAGACCAGTGAGCCTCACATCTGTGGTGGGTAAGGTGTTGGAAGGTATTTTGAGAGACAGGATCTACAGGCATTTAGAGACGCAAGGACGGATTAGAGACAGTCAGCATGCCTTTGTGAGTGGAAAATCATGTCTCACAAATTTGATTTAGTTTTTTGAAGGGGTAACCAAGAAGGCAGATGGGGGAAGTGCAGTTGATGTTATCTACATGGATTTTAGCAAGGCCTTTGACAAGGTACCGCATGGTAGGTTGTTGCATAAGATTAAATCTCACGGGATCCAGGGTGAGGTATTGCCGTGGTTCCCCGTGGACGGCAAGAAGAGTTCATCAATCAGAATAGAGAGTCTGAGTCTTGATCTTCCAGGCAGCAAGGCTTTATTAGCTAATACATTTCAATAAAGCCGGGAGTTCCAAACGAATCCAAAAAACCAGTGCTCTGAAAGTCCTTTTTATCCACATTTAGCTTCATATTTCATCATTCTTATCTTACAGTCAAGGTTTTTTTGTTGCAGACCCCAAGGCCACTTTTCGTTAGCCACCATGATTTACTAGACCTACGTTATCTGCCTTCTTTCTGTTTTTTCACTAATGAATGTGCTATGATATCACTGTGGTTACATCCTGCCTTCTTATCTGAAGTTTATTGTCTAATCAGCCAAGGTTGTTGCTTGTTCAACCATTGTAGGGCATCCTGCTATGCCAAGTCTTTTTTCCCGTTGTCTGACTTTCTCACGTATATTTAAGAAATTACTTTCAGCTTCTGTGTGTTTCCTTGACTTCTTTTAGCCTTTATGTTCATTTATGTGAGTATCCATGTGTCCTAATAATTATTCCTTCCAATATATGTTGTCTCAATGATTATCCCTTACATATCCCCTCTTTGAGACATCATTGTTTCACTAAACTATTTCTTGATATATTTTCCCAATATATGTCTTAGTTATGTTTGGTTTCACGAAATGTGGAGGAGCTTAAGTGTAGGATCAATATCCCTTTTTGTTTATTAATAGCCTAATTGCGAACTGCTCCTCCAGATTTCCTTTACCTGATAGTTCATTAAAATACATTTTTGCATGAATACATTTCATACACTTTGTACTAACACATCTCTCCCTCCTTGATTTTGCTTGATCATTTAAGTATTTCCCTCGATGCGTATGGTATCTAGGGTCATATTATCTCCTCTTATTTTCAAACTATTGATAATCATAGAAATCATAGAAACCCTACAGTGCAGAGGGAGGCCATTCGGCCCATCGAGTCTGCACCGACCACAATCCCACCCAGGCCCTACCCGCACATATTTACCCGCTAATCCCTCTAACCTACGCATCTCAGGGGCAATTTTAACCTGGCCAATCAACCTAACCCGCACATCTTTGGATAATGGTACATGCTGTCCATTGCCCTGTTAATTACATATCGACATAAGCATCCTGCTAATGCTATCCCTACTATTATAAGCAACAGTAACATAAATGATTTAAAAATCCAATCAAACATCCCATTTCCTACCCATCCTAACCATCCAGGTGGGTTATAATCATGGAATTCGTGACCTATCTTTTGGAGTTGGTCTGCTTGTGCCTTGATGTGCTTTGCAAGGTTAGTTATATTCTCAGATTTATCTGGTATGTAAGTACAGCATTCTTGTTAAATTATGGCATATGGTCCTCCCTGCGAGGCCAATAGATAGTCCAAAGCCAGTCTATTTTGCAGGGCTACTGTGCGGACTGCCATCAGTTCTGCTGATACTTCTGTCAAGGCTTGCCCTGTTTTTCGAGCTTCAGCTGCAGTGATATTAGCCGGTTGTTGCAGGGCTGTGGCCATCAGAATTAACTTGTTTGCCGTTCTTCCTGTCCCATGTAATGGAAAGGCCATCATAAAGAACCAGTCAGTCTTACTGATTGTTCGTTTTGCTCGCGAAGGGTAGCTTCGTAGGGAAGGCATGTGGTGCATATAGGGCACTACATATCCCAGATAACAGGAGCCTGTCCAGTTCGCAGGAAGCCAGGGATATGCCTTTGTACCGCATATAAAGTAAGTTCCATTGTAGGCCGTAAAGTTATCAGCCAACGTCATCCAAGGTTGTACAGCTTTTCCTTCCCACACGTTGCTTGATGTGAGGTTGCATATTTCAGTCAAGTCTATTTTGAACATACCAGCTGTACTTAAATCTTTCACAGGTGGTTGCCATTCTACAGTTTGCTGACATTTACTTTCTCCAACTCTTGCTCCATCCACATTTTTCTTTAAACAGAAGGATCCTGGTCCATTTGATTTTAGGACCGTCGGTACAGGTGGAAACTGGGAATGGTCGTAGGTTGGTTGGTACCATGTAGCAAACCTGGTTATTCTATACCCAGCTGACTCCCACATTGTCATGTTTCCTCCTTCCCCTGTCTTATTTTGTCTCAATATCCATTCTGTAGTTTCTGAAATCTGAAAAGGGAGAGACTGGAGTGGTAGGCCTTCTTGGGAATGGCTTGGGACATGAGTGCAGACCCAACATTTGCTTATGTTCAATCTTTCTGCATACATATATGACATATATAGGTAAGTATTTATATGCGATCTGTCTTCTTCCTGTTCATTTTTACTCTTGCCACCCCCCATACTAAGTACTAGTATTATCCCCATCCATCCTACCCCTACTTTTCCCATGCTATCACAAGGAGAGAGAGTACAATTTATCACAGTTTACACAATTCTTTTCCCGCGCTTAGTTGCCGCTACTACTATTTAGTTTATACAGTCTTTCAGCTTCAATTTCAGTGATTTCTCTTGTTTTGTCAGTTCAGTTGATAGCTCAGTTTCCTGGGTCGAATTCGATGAACCATGAACTTGAGCGGTAGAGTTTGTGTCAACAGTCCTTGTTCCTGAGGAAGGAAAATACTGATCACTGGTATACAAATCAAATTTCCATCTTCTTTTAACGCATTGAAACAGATCTTCCCCTCTTTTGCAGTCTTTAGTGCTACATTGCAAAACAAGGAGCGTCAGTCTCAATCAAAGTTATCATGAGTCTATTCGGTGGGGGTAATTCAACTTGACCCCATTCCTGGACTTCTTGTTCGGGGATTTGTTCATTCTCCATTCGCACTACCATTTGTCGCATCATTAGTCTGGTAATAAAAGATCTCAAAGCAGGCAGTAAACAACAAAAGATTAGTCCAATTATGATTATTACTACTACTATTATAACCCCTGCCTTTGCAAACCATGCTCCCCATTGTCCGAATACATTATCAAGCCAATTCCAAATATTATGGCCAATTCTTTTGGGCCCATCATAGCTTGTATTAAGGCTTTTATTTGACTTTCATGCTGTATTGGTCCCCCACTACTTTTCATAAAGCCTCTCTGTTTCCAGATTGATCCAAACAGATGACACACTCCATGTGCATAAGCCGAATCTGTATACACTTCTACTGCCTCCCCTTTTGCTAATTCACATGCTCTGGTTAGTGCCTTAAGTTCTGCTAGTTGGGCCGAACAGGGCTGTTCACATTTTTCTGCTTCTATAACTTCAAGTCCTCCTGGTCTTTGTTCAACTATGGCATAGCCTGCGTGGTTTCCCAAGTGATCCCTGTAGCATGAGCCATCTACATACAGTGTCCTCTTCTCTTCTGTCACTAGTCCCTCTGCTCTTAAGTCTTCTCTCAGTTTCATAAATGTTTTTGCTTCTCTTAAGCATTCATGTTCTTCTCCTTCATGAGGTAATGGCATGTAATCAGCTGGATTTACTCTGTTGCACTTTATTATCGTGATATCTGGAAATGTGGTTAGCATTCGATAATGATGGATCCGAGCAGGTGTCAGCACAAATTTTCCTTGCTCAATCAATTCAGCTACTTTGTGGTGTACATGTATGTTTATTAAATATCCCATTGTGATGGTAGCTGCTTTTTCGTAAGCCCACCAAGCAGCTGCCAAACCCTGATAACATGGAGGGTACCCCAGGGCCACATCATCTAACTTGGTGCTATAATAAGCTATTGCTTGTTTCTTTCTTCCTTTACAGCTGTCCTGCATTAACACAGCAGTTGCGAATCCTGTTTCCCTGTTGCTAACAAAAAGGTCAAAGGGTTTATCATACGAAGGCAGCATCAGTGCTGGTGCTTGCACCATCTCTTGTTTCACGTTATCAAATGCTTCTGAGGCCTCCCTGTCCCATATCAAGATCGCTTTTAACTCCTCACATCCGGCCTCTTTCATTATTTTCCTTAACGCTTGTGTTTTTTCTGCATAGTTTTCTATCCATTCTGAACTGAATCCTGTCATTCCTAAGAATGTCATCATCTGTCTCACTGTCTGTGGTTTTGGGATTTTCAATACTGCTTCTATCTGCTGGTGAGCTATTCTTTTTTGTCCAACAGTTATTTCCCTTCCAAGGTATTCTACTTTTCTTTGACAGAACTGTAATTTCTTTCTTGACACTTTATGTCCTCCTTTCGCCAGCTTTCCCAGCAGTTTTAAACTTTCTTCCCTACACTGTTCCTTTGTTTCTGTACACAACAAGTCATCCACATATTGTATCAGTGTTCCTTCTAGTTGTATCCCTGCCAAATCTGCTCTCAACACTTGGTTGAATACATGTGGGGAGTGTTTGAATTCTTGTGGCATTCTATTGTATGTGTACTGTTTTCCCTCGTACTTGAAAGCAAATAAGTACTGACTCGCTTGTGCCAAGGGCACACTGAAAAACGCTGAGCATAAGTCTATTACTGTAAACCATCTGCTTTCAGACGGTATGTTAGTCAATAAGGTGTAGGGGTTAGGGACTTCTACTGGCATATTTTCAACTACTTCATTAACTGCTCTCAGGTCGTGTACTAACCTCCACTTTTCCCCATCTGCCTTTTTAACTGGTAATAAGGGTGTGTTACATTTACTTCGGGTTTCTTTTAACACCCCTGCGTCTACTAATCCTCTGATTGTTTCTCTTATGCCTTTTACTGCTTCTGCCTTGATTGGATATTGTGGTTTATAAGGTCCTTGACATCCTGGCTTCAATTTTACTTCGACTGGGGTAGCTGTTTTAACTTTGCCTACATCTGTGTCGTTCTTTGACCACAATTCCTCAGGGAGAGAATCTAAATCTTTTTCTAACTTTGCTCTCCATTCTTGCTCTACTTCTTTATCTTTTAACTCTATTTTTACCTCTTTTGGTCTTCCAGTCATCCTTGCATTAACAGATATTTTCATCATTTGTCCGTCAGTCGACATCCAAATATTCTCATTGTTTGCTTTAATAAATTCCAGTTCCTGTGCCCTAAACGTCATAAGTCCCAAATCCTTTGGTCTGTAATCTGGATTCACCTTTAGCGTAACATGTGGTTCTGTCTCAGGCACTGAGAACCATTTTCTGACCCATTCATTCTTTCTAATTGTGAGGGCTGCTCCCTCTGGTCCGATTAAAATGCTGTCTGAATTTATTTCCTGTTCTTGTCCTGCCTCTTTATTCCACTTCTCCTGTATCTCTGACTGTTGCATTTTATCAAACATCATTGTGCTATGTAGTTCAGTTGTTGGCCATTCGGCGTCTGGAATCTGTGCCTCTACAAATGTCCCCCAAATTTCCCATACCTGCTTTTTAATTTGTTCTTCTATGTCCCCTAGCCAATACACTGGCCCACTCTTCTCCCCTTACCCTAATTACGTACATGCCCGTCAGATTAATTCCTTGAGTTGTACACTCTAATTTTAACCCTAACCCTAAGATTGCATCCCGGCCTAACAAATTCAGTGGTGTTTTATTGCATACTAACACAGGCACATGAGTGGTTTTGTTTCCAACGGTGATAGGCACCGGCATCGTCATTTGAGTCAATACTGCTTTCCCCGAGAACCCCATAGTTTTTACAAACTGACCTGACAATGGTAGGTGTCCTGCATATTTTTCTTGTATGCACGTACAAGTAGCTCCTGTATCTATCATCATGGGGATCTCAACCCCCCCCCCCCTATTCTAACATTGATTACAGGTTCTTGATTTGCTGTGTCCGTTATTTGTACACACTGGCCTACCATTTCGGGGTTCTCTGGGCCTCCCTATAGGAAACTCTGGTGATTTACTGGCCCCTGACTCATTGGGCAGTCACTGGTTGGCACTTGCATCATTTGCTGACTCATTTGTTGTTGACCTCCTTGTCTATAGCTGTTTTGGGGACAATTCCTTTTTATGTGTCCTGTTTCCCCACATCCCCAGCATACCCCTGGAGGGCCAGGTGGTCCTCCCTGCCGGGGGCCTTGATTATATCCTTGGTTTTGTCCCCTCTGGTTCTGATAGGGTGCTTTTCCCTGTCCCTGTCCTTTTCCGTTCCAATTATTCTGATTTTGAGGTAGATATGTGGTCTGATAATTTGGATTGTATCCCCCTTGGTTCATGGGCATCGGGAAACCAGAGATGTTATAGGTTATAATAGGCTGACATCCCTCTCCCCCCCTCTCTGGTGTTGGGTTGGGGGTTTCTTCAGTAATCACTTCAGTTATTATGGGTGCCATTTTCTTGGGGGTGGGGTCCTCTTTTGACTTTTGTTTAGCTTTTATTTCTTCTAACTGCGCCTGCAGGAGCTTACGCTGTACTTCTTTTAATTGTTTATCTGCATTCTTCTCCTCTTTACGGTGTCTCTCTACTGCGTGGATAACATAGTCCAGAAATTCCCTGTAAGTTTTTGATTCCAGGCCTACTACTTCATCCAATCTGGACTTAGCTGAAGCCGGTAGGCCTTCCAAGATGGCTGCTCGGAACATGGCATTAGTTAGGGGGTCTGTCAGGATGTCTCTTTCCGTGTCCCTTCTCCACCTTTTTAACTGATTTTCAACATATGTTGCAGCATTTTCCTCCTCTCCCAGTGGGTCTCCTTTTAGTGATTTCAGATCTACACGGTTAGGGTACAATCCCCTTAGTGCTCGCCAAATTAGTGGGCGGTATTCATCTATGAGCACTCCATCCACACTTGGATCGAGTGCTGCAGTAGGAATTCCAGCAAGTCTCATGACTTCAGCCATTTGATTCATCCCCAGTACTTTTGTTAGGAGAGCTTTGATATCTCCTAGGGCCATTCTTTTTCCTACCATTCCTGCCTCCAGCTGTCCAATCCACCTCCCAGCCCCATCCATGATATTTGGTAATTCACTAATTAAATTGGGTAGGTCCTGTCCTGCCCACGGAATGTATTGTGTCCTATTTCCTTTTACAACTACGGGGAATGCTTTTGGGTCTTCCCATTCTATTTCTCCAAACTTGGTAGGTGGTCTCCTTCTTCGATTTGACTTTCTTAACTTTCTTAACTTTCTTACCTTTTCTTCGTCCTCCTCACTCAAACTGGTGGAGTCTTTCTCGTCCAATTCTTCACATATAAGTTTCATCGGGGGTACCCATTGTATCCCTGTCTTGCTTCCTTTTCTTCTTGCACTTCCCTTGCTATATTTACATTTTTCATCCCATTCTTCCTTACCCTCCTCCTCTTCACACCTTGCCTCACTGTCCACTGCCTCCTCACCTTTTTTACTCTGTTCTTCCTCCATTTTTCTATTTGCCCATTTTAACACCCTTAGCCGAACCAACTCTTCCTCTAACTCTTGCCTCATACGGCGTATGTTATCCAGTTCTCCTTCCACTTTAGCACCTTCTTCTTCCCTTTTTACCTTTCTTTCCACCTCCTGCTCTGCCCATTGTTCGCGGGTCATGTCCCTTTCTTCATATTCCCCCTCAAAATTCACTGTCCCCTTTATTACTGGATACAGCCAGCAAAATCTTGGTTTTCCTTATAAGGGGGCGGGGCTATATGTGGGTCTTTCAATTTTTCCTTTTCCTGAATCTGAACTGGCATTTGCATTTTCCATATGCGCTTTTTCTCTTTTCCTTCCTTTTCAAATAATGTTAGTATCTCCAATTCTTTTTTTCTTTTCTGATTTCTCTTTTGTGATTTATCCCTTAGTTTATAGTTCTTTACCAGTCCTTTCTGATCCTCACATCTTTCTGTACACCAGGTGCCTCCCTCTGGCCACTGTGTGTTTAATTTACTTGTTCTTTTGGTCCATTTTTGGGAGATATGGGCTATGTCTCCTTTCAGGGCCGGGTACTTTTCTCCCAGAATTTCCACCGGTGTCTTAGTTTGATATGGCATGTTCTGTTTCTTTGCACTGCCTTGCGGCTTAATATTTTCTGATATGTTGGTATTTGGCACTATTGTTATTTTTATGCGATATACTGTTTTCCCTTTTTCTGTCCTTGGACTATCTTCCCACTGCACTTCCCTGACTGACACCTGTATTTCCAACCGAGGTCTCAGTATTTGCTTCCCTGTTCTTCCCTCTCCTGGTGATAATCCTTTTTCTTCTGCTAGTGGATAATATGCCTCCACTTGCTCACTGATTTCCAACAGAGCCTTACTTGGTCTGATTTCTTCTATTAATTCTGTCAATGTTTCTTCTACTGCTTCACTCGTCCAATTTTTGTATATTATTTCGTCCCAATTTACGTATGGCCACTCCTTATTCACTTCTTCCAAATTAACTACTTCAGTTATTCTTCTTAGCAGGGCATTTCTCTCACCCTCATACCACTCCCTAAAACCTCCTCCAACTATTTTTACTAGATCTTCTCTAAAAAAATGTGTGTTAACACCACTACTTAAGAAATCTATTACTGCAATATTCCTACGTGATTCATCACTGTCGTGATCCTGCTTTACACTCCACATTTACCAACAGCTGCTTACACCGCTATTCCAGATCAACCTTTTCAGGCTTCTCCTTGTAGCCCCTTTACTTTATTTCACTACCTATCCCCTCTCTTCTTCCGGCGATCAACGTAGGTCCTTAATTACTATATCAGGTAGGAGACCAATCTCTCCTAGATCTCTCCTTCCTCTCGGCTGACGTCTCTCTCTCCGAGGTCCTGGGTAGGTTTGGACTGGCAGGCTTGCCTACACTTATTCTCCTTGGGCAAGTCGTAACCTGGAAGTCCGCTCCAAACCGCTCGACGAACCTAATTGCATCAATTAGCATTCGGTTTTTGTAGCGTCTCACTTTTTACCCATTCGTGGACAATACAGTACATAAAACTAAAGCGTGCTTTTTACATGCAAAATTTACCCTTCCGATCAGACTCAGTCTCTCAATATTTTACACAATTTTAACTTTACCAATGCAGGTTATCTTTTGGGCAGGTGAGATCCAGGACCAGTGGAGAACCGGGTGCGCCAGGCCTCGAAAACCCCTTTCTGACAACAAGGATTTACATGCATGCAAGTCTGCTTACCTTGTTGACAGAAGGCCGGCTGGGGACTTCTCGGTTCCGGTCGGACCACCGTCTCCCTCGATCCCTCCGGGGTTGAGTCACCGGACGACCTCAACTCTACTCTGCTCGCAGCGCCAGATTTGCCGTGGTTCCCTGTGGACGGCAAGAAGAGTTCATCAATCAGAATAGAGAGTCTGAGTCTTGATCTTCCAGGCAGAAAGGCTTTATTAGCTAATACATTCCAATAAAGCCGGGATTTCCAGATGAATCCAAAAAAACAGTGCTCTCACAGTCCTTTTTATACACATTTAGCTTCATATTTCATCATTCTTATCTTACAGTCAAGGTTTTTTTGTTGCAGACCCCAAGGCCACTTTTCGTTAGCCACCATGGTTTACTAGACCTACGTTATCTGCCTTCTTTCTGATTGGTCACTAATGAATGTGCTATGATATCACTGTGGTTACATCTTGCCTTCTTATCTGAAGTTTATTGTCTAATCAGCCAAGGTTGTTGTTTGTTCAACCATTGTAGGGCATCCTGCTATGCCAAGTCTTTTTTCCCGTTGTCTGACTTTCTCACGTTTATTTAAGGAATTACTTTCAGCTTCTGTGTGTTTCCTTGACTTCTTTCAGCCTTTATGTCCATTTATGTGAGTATCCATGTGTACTGACCTGGTAAGGTATTGTGCACTTAAAAGGGTACAGGTGTATGCTTAATAAGATATGTGATATATGAGAGCTTCTCAAGTAGTGATTATCTCTTCTATGTTAATTATTATCTCCTACTTGTCCTAATAATTATTCCTTCCAATATATGTTGTCTTAATGATTATTCCTTACACGTGTTGGAAACTCCCAACATTGAAACTACACTCTTCCTATTCCTGAGCTCTTCCCACATTGTTTCGCTGTCTGAGCACTCCGAGTTGTCCTCCTGCACTACAGCTGCGATATTCCCCTTAAAAAGTAGTGCAACTCCACCACCCCTTTTACATGCCCCTCTGTCCAGCCTTAAGCATCTGTATCCGCGAATGTTAAACTGTCAATCCTGTCCTTCCCTTAACCAAGTCTCTGGAATGGCAACAACATCAAAGTTCCAAATAATAATCCAAGCTCTAAGTTCATCTGACTTACCTGCAAAACGTTTCGCATTGAAGCAAATGCACTTCAGTCCACCAGGCGCTCTTTGATCTGAAACCATTCCCTGACAGGTACAGCATGGGGATAGGTATAGAGCAAAGCTCCCTCTACATTGTCCCCCATCAAACACTCCCAGGACAGCTACAGCATTGGGTTAAATACAGAGTAATTATTCCTCTACACTGTCCCCCATCAAGTACTCCCAGGACAGGTGCAGCACGGAGTTAGATACAGAGTAAAGCTCCCTCTACACTCTCCCCATCAAACACACCGTGGACAGGTACAGCAAAGGGTTAGATACAAAGTAAAGTTCACTCCACATTGTCCCCATCAAAAGCTTTTGGCAATTTCCCTTCATAATCTTTGCCTGCAGCACAGTCTGAGCGTGAGTCTGTGGCTGTGAGTGTGATTGTGTGCCTATCTTGTGCTGTGTGGGAGATTTCAGAATCTAACAGAAGCTTCCCTTCCTTGCCTTCTCCTGTCCTATATTCTCCTTGACATCCAAAGCGCACCTCATGTTGAAAGCTCGAATCATTGAAACAGACTGTATTCATGTTTTTGTCAGTGAGGAAATTGCAGAACCACAGACCAATAGCAGGTGCATTCAGACAGTGCAAAGCCCAATGTAGTTCATTTTGGAATGCTACAATATTGTTCCACTCAGTACACTGCGTGCCTTAATGCTGCAGAAAGATGTTACCATATCTATTCTGATCACATTGGCAACATTTCACTGGGTCAATGTTCCCAACAATTTCTAAATCTTTCCACACAGCAATCTCTCAGTTTCAACATGTGTTTCCTTGTTTGTTTCTCCCTGGTTTGTGTGGATTCTCTGATAGATTCCTCGTCCTTTTCCTCCACATGTGCAGTTGTCCACACCCCATGTCCCTGTCCTGCTCCCAAACGCGGCATCCCATTGCAATAAGGCAGGTGATACAGGAGCGTTTCAGTGAGTGCAGAAGGTGAGTTCTGATTCTGACCCAGCTGTGTGGGTTTGCTGGGTTAACCCCACCATCCAGTGACAGTTTAATCAGGGCATTTATTGTTAGAAATCTAAGTGTTAATCAGTCACTCTTTGTGTCTCTGCCTACATGTTTGCATGCCTGTGTCTGTGTGTGCCTCTCTGTGTCTGAGTGTTTTTTTGTGTTCATGTTTTAATAAGTGCCAATTTGCCGTAATGTTCCAGCTTAATATACTTGTTTCTGAATCTCAAACAGCCTGCGGTCCATTGCAAATCCACAATAATGTTTAAATTGGTGAATATCTCCCCGTCTCTCTGTGACTCTCTCTGTTCCTCACTTGCTCAATTTGTCCATCTCCGTCCCAGCGAGAAGCATGAAATACTGCAGAACTCTCACCCACTCTCTGAGTCTCTCTCAATTTCTCCCTCTCTCTTTCTCTCTCTCTCTAAATCTCTCAAACTCTCTCTGTCTCACACACACTGTTGGTTGTGTTCCTCGATTACAGAAATTCTGAAAGCCATGCAAACCAGTAAAATACTTGCAGCGAGTCCCCACAACATGACGGAGTGGAGAGAGAAAAGGGATGTGTTACCAATCTCACTGTGGACTCTATATCGATTGTGACTGTCTTCAAAACTGCCCGTAAGTCTGATAACACTTCATTGATTCAGATTAAATTAAAACTGACCTGTATTCTCCCCAGTTGCGTTCTGTTAACTCCCCTGGATTCCACAAACACCTGTCTCCACAACTGTCAATCCCTCTCCCCAGCTCTCCCTCTCTCCCTCCCTCATCCCTTGGGAAATAAGGAAAAGCAGGTGACAGAAGTGTTAGTGAGGGATCACTTTGGGACCAGTGACCATAATTCCATTAGTTTTAAGATAGCTGTGGGGAATGATAGGTCTGTCCCAAAGTTTAAAATTCTAAATTGGGGCAAGGCCAATTTTGATGGTATCAGGCAGGAAATTTCAACAGTTAATTGGGGGAGTCTGTGGGAAGGCAAAGGGATGTCTGATAAGTGGCAGGCTTTCAAAAGTGTGTTAATCAGGGTTCAGGGTAAGCACATTCCTCTTAGAGTGAAGGGCAAGGCTGGTAGAAGTAGGGAACCCTGGATGACTGGGGTTCTTGAGGTCCTGGTCAAGAAGAAGAAGGAGACCATGACATGCGTAGGCAGCTTGATCGAGTGAATCCCTTGAAGAGTATAGGGGTTTAGGAGTAGAGTTGAGAGAAATCAGGGGGGCAAAAAGGGTCCACAAGATTGTTTTGGCAAACAAGTCAAAGGAGAATCCAAAGAGCTTCTACAAATACATAAAGACCAAAAGAGTAACGAGGGAGAGAGTTGTGTCTCACTAAGATCAACAGGGTCATCTATGTGCGGATCCACAAGAGTTGGGGAGATCCTAAATGAATATTCCTCATCATTATTCACTGTTGAGAAAAGTATGGATGTGAGGGAACTTGGGGAAATAAATAGTGAAGTCTTGAGGAGTGTAACTATAACAGAGAAGGAGGTGCTGGAAGTCTTAAAGCACATCAAGGTAGATAAATTCCCTGATGAGGTGTATCCCAGGATGTTGTGGGAGGCTAGGGAGGAAATTGCGGTTCCCCGAGCAGAGACATTTGAATCATTGATAATCACATGTGAGATGCCTGAAGATTGGAGGGTGGCAAATGTTGTGCCTTTGTTTAAAAAGGGCTGCAGGGAAAAGCCTGGGTGCTACAGGCCGGTGAGCCTCACATCTGTGGTGGGTCAGTTTTTGGAAGGTATTTTGAGAGACAGGATCTATAGGCATTTAGAGACGCAGGGACTGATTAGGAACAGTCAGCATGGCTTTGTGAGTGGAAAGTCATGTCTCACAAATTTGATTGAGTTTTTTGAAAGGGTAACCAAGGAGGTAGATGAGGGCAGTGCGGTTGATGTTGTCTACATGGACTTTAGCAAGGCCTTTGACAAGGTACCTCATGGTAAGCTGTTGAGTAATGTTAAATCTCACGGGATCCAGTCTGAGGTAGCTGAATGGAAACAAAATTGGCTTGATGACAGAAGACAGAGGGTGGCTGTAAAGGTTTGGTTTTCAAACTGGAGGCCTGTGACCAGCGGAGTGCCTCGGGGATTGGTGCTGGGTCCACTGTTATTTGTCATTTATATTAACGATTTAGATGAGAAGATAGGGAGGCATGGTTAGTAAGTTTGCAGGTGACACCATGATTGGTGGCATAGTGGACAGTGAAGATTGCAACGGGATCTTGGTCAATTGGGCCAGTGAGCTGACAAATCGCAGATGGAGTTGAATTTAGATCAATGTAAGGTGATGCATTTTGGTAGATTGTACCAGGGCAGGACTTATTCAGTTAATGGCAGAGCGTTGGGGAGAGTTACAGAACAAAGAGATCTCGGGGTTTAAAAAGAAGGGCGGCATGGACAAGTTGGTCCGAAAGGCCTGTTTCCATGCTGTAACCCTCTTCAACTCTGTGACTCTCCCTTAGTCGCCCCCGCTCTCCCAGCCTTGCCCTTTATCTTCCCCCCTTGCCCCCTCTCTCCCTCCCTCGCGCCCTCTCTCCCTCCCTGGCACCCTCCTTCCCTCCCTCATCCCCTCTCTCCCACTAAGAGGTGATGTGTTTGGATCTGCTGCAGGGTCTGAATTTTCTGAGAAGTCCCATTGTTGTTGAGCTGCAGTAGATTGAGGGATGGAATATTATTTTGGAAATTAAGTAGTTCCAGATTTTTGATTCTTGGAATTTTGCAATTTATGCTCATCCATTTTAATCGTTTCCTTGAATAGAAATACTTCCAGAAGGAACTCAAGGGCACACTGATCAATGAAACTATTGGGTTGAGTGAAATCTTGTACATTGTGAGTGAAATCTCCATCTCATGGAGCTGCCTCCATCTTTGATTTTGGAAGAGTTTAAAAACAGGAGAAGTTTGACATCGTTTTAATTTTTAATGTTTCTTTGTCAGTGAATGATGTGAAATGTCTCGATTGCTCTGTCTTCTATTGAAAAGGAACAAGCGTCAGCTAATTCCTGACATTTAAACAACACAACAACCCAGCAGAATTCTCTGCTTTTTCCAAAAACAATTGGAAGTTGTCCACATTTGTATGAATCTAGAAATGAACTCCACTGATTTTCTTTCCTGATTGATATGGTTCCTTTGAAGCTGTGTTGCTGCCTCAAACTTTCTGTGAATTTGATCCCTGAATCCTTAAACTCCTGGAAATAATTCAGACACTTTTGATTTCTATACGGTTCGGAAACATAATGTTCTGATGACTGAGTTTCATGGAATTTATTTCCAATTCGAATATCCAATTTACATGCTTATAATTTATTATTGTTGTGTTATTGTATTTAGTTGCATTCTTCCACGATGGTTATTCTCATTCTCAGTTTGGATTATTTCATAAATATTGAAGTTATAATTGTGTTTCCTGATTCCATATTGTTGATGTAAATGGTGAAAGACATTGATCCCAGCGCTGATCCTTGTGGAAAACCACTTCTCACCTTCCAGTGTTGTCCGAACCTGTGTGTTTTACCCTCTGTCGCGAATAAAGACATAAAGTCGACTTTAAATACTTGAACACAATTTCCTTTATTCTATAGCTACTTAAACAACAGCAAATACTTGCAATACATAAACCAAATTCTCATTATCTGTTACTTAACCTAACTTAAGGTTGATTTCCACTTGGAATTAAAACCTGGTCAGGATTTTGTTGTTAAATAGAATCAGTCACTTGTTCTCTCCTCCTTCCAGGTGTTGTCTCTCCTTGTGAGCTTGGTTCCCGGGTTCTTCACACTGCCTTTCTGAACAAGCTATTTGTGTTAGCAGAGTTAAAATTCCAAAAGTTCCTTGGTAACCAGTCCATTCATTAATCTGAACCCCAATTGCATCGTTCGATTAGGACCAACATATCCAACCAGAATAGCATCATTGGTCACTTGAGGCCTCATCATCTCAGTGCATATTGTTTGCATTCCAATGGCCATATGAGGAAGAGTGTCTCCCAGAAGTCTGTACAGACCTCATCCCTGTTGGACTTGAACCTGGTGTTGTTAAACTTCTTACTGTGTTTACCCCAGTCCAACGCCGGCATCTCCACGTCAGACCTCATCCCTGCCAGGGACAAGCTGTTGAATGTGACACCTTCTGTCCTTTGTCAAATTCCAGGCCGCTGACCACAAGGAAATTCAACATAGTGAAAAAAACAACTTTAACCAAGAAGTCAGGTTTGCTTGATTGAAGATCTTTCAGGATATTAAAAGTTAAAACTCCATTCAGCCACAGCAGCAATCAGAGTAAATCCCATTAACTCCGATTCACTGTGTTCTGTCTTTGTAGCCAACTTGTTGTCCACTCTGGTGCGTGTCCTCTTACTCCACTTGCTCTGAGATTACTCACCACTCTGTTAAGTGTTAACTTACTTCAGACATTTAGAAACTCAAGGTGTCTGACATGAATCATATTAATCTCATCGATTATTCCAGATTATTACTCAAATAATTCAACAACATCTGTCAAGAATGATCTTAGAACATAGAACACTACAAATAGCAGAGGACCAAGCACTGATCCCTGTGGCACTCCGCTGGTAACCGGTTTCCAGTCCGAAAATTTTCCATCCACCACCACCCTCTGTCTTCTGTTCGATAGCCAGTTACCTATCCAATCGGCCAAACTTCCCTCTATCCCACACATCCTTACTTTCTTCATAAGCCGACCGTGGGGGACTTTAACAAACGCCTTACTAAAATCCATGTATATGACATCAACTGCACTACCTTCATCTACACATTTATCTTCATCTACACATCGACACACACCAACTGAATCTTGTTTTCTCAAACTGACATACGCTTCCTTCTTCCTCTTGACAAGCCATTCCACCTCTTCTGTGAACCATGGTTCCCTCACTCGGCCATTTCCTCTCTGCCTGGCAGGGACAAACCTATCAAAGACACGCAGTATTTGTTCCTTGAAAAAGTTCCACTTATCATTAGTGCCTTTGCCTGACAATTTTTGTTCCCATCCTATGCTTCCTAATTCCCGCCTGATCGCATCATAATTACCTCTCCCCTAATTATAAACCTTGCCCTGCCGTACGGCCCTCTCCCTCTCCATTGCAATAACAAAAGACACCGAATTGTGGTCACGATCTCCAAAGTGCTCTCCCACAACCAAATCCAACACTTGGCCCGGTTCATTTCCCATTACCAAATCCAATGTGGCCCCACCGCTTGTCGGCCTATCCACATATTGTGTCAGGAACCCCTCCTGCACACACTGCACAAAAACTGCCCTATGCGAACTATTCAACCTATAAAGGTTCCAATCAATATTTGGAAGGTTAAAGTCCCCCATGACAACTACCCTGTGACCTCCACACCTATCCATAATCTGCTTAGCAATTTCTTGCTCCACATCTCTATTCCTATTTGGGGGCCTTTAGTAAACTCCTAACAACGTGACCGCTCCTTTCCTATTCCTAACCTCAGCCCATATTACATAGAACATAGAACATTACAGCGCAGAACAGGCCCTTCGGCCCACGATGTTGCACCGACCAGTTAAAAAAAAAAACTGTGACCCTCCAACCTAAACCAATTTCTTTTCGTCCATGAACCTATCTACGGATCTCTTAAACGCCCCCAAACTAGGCGCATTTACTACTGATGCTGGCAGGGCATTCCAATCCCTCACCACCCTCTGGGTAAAGAACCTACCCCTGACATCGGTTCTATAACTACCCCCCCTCAATTTAAAGCCATGCCCCCTCGTGCTGGATTTCTCCATCAGAGGAAAAAGGCTATCACTATCCACCCTATCTAAACCTCTAATCATCTTATATGTTTCAATTAGATCCCCTCTTAGCCGCCGCCTTTCCAGCGAAAACAATCCCAAATCCCTCAGCCTCTCCTCATAGGATCTCCCCTCCATACCAGGCAACATCCTGGTAAACCTCCTCTGCACCCTCTCCAAAGCCTCCACATCCTTCCTGTAATGTGGGGACCAGAACTGCACACAGTACTCCAAGTGCGGCCGCACCAGAGTTGTGTACAGTTGCAACATAACGCTACGACTCCTAAATTCAATCCCCCTACCAATAAACGCCAAGACACCATATGCCTTCTTAACAACCTTATCTACTTGATTCCCAACTTTCAGGGATCTATGCACACATACACCTAGATCCCTCTGCTCCTCCACACTATTCAAAGTCCTCCCGTTAGCCCTATACTCAACACATCTGTTATTCCTACCAAAGTGAATTACCTCACACTTCTCCGCATTAAACTCCATCCGCCACCTCTCGGCCCAACTTTGCAACCTGTCTAAGTCTTCCTGCAAACTACGACACCCTTCCTCACTGTCTACCACACCACCGACTTTGGTGTCATCAGCAAATTTGCTAATCCACCCAACTATACCCTCATCCAGATCATTAATAAATATTACAAACAGCAGTGGCCCCAAAACAGATCCCTGAGGTACACCACTTGTAACCGCACTCCATGATGAATATTTACTATCAACCACCACCCTCTGTTTCCTATCCGCTAGCCAATTCCTGATCCAATTTCCTAGATCACCCCCAATCCCATACATCTGCATTTTCTGCAGAAGCCTACCATGGTGAACCTTATCAAACGCCTTACTAAAATCCATATATACCACGTCCACTGCCTTGCCCCCATCCACCTCCTTGGTCACTTTCTCAAAAAACTCAATAAGGTTAGTAAGGCACGACCTACCTGCCACAAAACCATGCTGACTATCACCTATCAATTCATTACTCTCCAAATAACTATAAATCCTATCCCTTATAATTTTTTCCAACATCTTGC
Source organism: Mustelus asterias (assembly GCF_964213995.1). Classification (NCBI taxonomy): domain Eukaryota; kingdom Metazoa; phylum Chordata; class Chondrichthyes; order Carcharhiniformes; family Triakidae; genus Mustelus; species Mustelus asterias. Next base: position 42,191 of record NW_027592162.1, read on the forward strand.
CGACAACAGAAGTGAGACTCACCGGTCTATAATTCCCGGGGAAGTCTCTGTTCCCCTTCTTAAACAATGGGACAACATTCGCTAACCTCCAATCTTCTGGTACTATACCAGAGGCCAACGACGACCTGAAGATCAGAGCCAGAGGCTCTGCAATCACTTCTCTTGCCTCCCAGAGAATCCTTGGATAAATCCCATCCGGACCAGGGGATTTATCTATTTTCAGACCCTCCAGAATATCCTGCACATCCTCCTTATCAACTGTAATACTGTCTATTCTACTCCCTTGCAACCCAGTGTCCTCCTCAGCTATATTCATGTCCCCTTGCGTGAACACCGAAGAGAAATATTGGTTCAATGCTTCACCAATCTCCTCCGGTTCCACACATAACTTCCCTCTGCCATCTATAACTGGCCCTAAACTTGCCCTAACCAACCTTCTGTTCTTGACATACCTATAGAACGCCTTAGGATTCTCTTTAACCCTATCCGCCAAAGTCTTCTCATGTCCCCTTTTAGCCCTTCTAAGCTCGCTCTTCAACTCCCTCTTAGCCAATCTAAAGCTTTCTAGTGCACTACCCGAGTGCTCACGTCTCATCCGAACATAAGCCTCCTTTTTCTTTTTAACCAACAAAGAAACTTTTTTGGTGCACCACGGTTCCCTAGCCCTACCAATTCCTCCTTGCCTGACAGGGACATACCTATCACAGACTCGCAGTAGCTGCTCCTTGAAAAAACTCCACATGTCGGACGTTCCCAGTCCCTGTAATCTCCTAGTCCAACCTATGTTTCCTAATTCTCTCCTAATAGCCTCATAATTACCCTTCCCCCAGCTAAAACCACTGGCCCGAGGTTCATGCCTATCCCTTTCCATCACTAAGGTGAACGTAACCGAATTGTGGTCACTATCACCAAAATGCACACCAACTTCCAAGTCTAGCACCTGGTCTGGCTCATTTCCCAGCACAGATATTACCTCTGTAGGCAGATCCCCTTCGAAATGCCTTTCTGCAGCCGTTACACTCTCGTTGATTAACAGTGCCAGTCCTCCACCTCTTTTACCAGCTACCCTACACTTACTGAAACATCTATACCCCGGAACTTCCAACAACCATTCCTGTCCTTGTTCTACCCATGTCTCCGTAATGGCCACAACATCGTAGTCCCAAGTGCCAATCCACGCCCCAAGTTCACCTGCCTTATTTCTGATGCTCCTTGCATTGAAGTAGACACGCTTCAACCCACCTTCTTGTCTGCTGGGACCCACCTTTGGCCATGATGCCCTTCCCAGTACCTCACTGCACTCACTGACCTCCGGACTACAACTCCTTTTCCCATCCCCCTGAAAAATTAGTTTAACCCCCCCAAAGAGCCGTAGCAAATTTCCCTCCCAGGATATTGGTGCCCCTCTGGTTCAGGTGCACCCCGTCCTGTTGGTACAGGTCCCACCTTCCCCAGAAAGTGTTCCAATTATCCACATAGCAGAAAACCTCCCTCCTACACCATCCCTGCATCCATGTGTTTAACTGGACTCTCTCCCTGTTCCTCAACTCGCTATCCCGTGGCACCGGCAACATACCAGAGATGACAACCTGTTTTGTCCTGGCTCTCAGCTTCCACCCAAGCTCCCTGAATTCCTGTTTTAAATCCCCGTCCCCTCTCTTACCTATGTCTTTGGTGCCGACGTGTACCACGACATGTAACTGTTCCCCCTCCCCCTTTAGAATCCTGAAGACACGGTCGGAGATGTCACGGACCCTGGCATCCGGGAGGCAACATACCATCCGTGAGTCTCTCTTGTTGCCACAGAACCTCCTATCTATCCCTCGAACAAACGAGTCCCCAATAACTATAGCTCTACCACTCTCCCCCTTTCCCTTCTGAGCCACAGGGACGGACCCAGCGCTGGCGATCTCGTCACTGCGGCTTACCACTGGAGCTTAAAACTCCCTCAACACTGTCCCCCATCAGACACTCCCAGGACAGGTACAGCACGGGGTTAGGTACAGAGTCGAGCTCCCTCTACACTGTCCCATTAAACGCTCCCAGGTCTGGTACAGCACGGGGTTAGATTCAGAGTAAAGCTCCCTCTGCACTGTACCCATCAAAAACCCGCAGGACAGATACAGCATGGGGTTAGATACAGAGCAAAGCTCCCTCCACACTGTCCCCATCAAATACTCCCAGGACAGGTACAGCATGTGGTTAGATACAGAGCAAAGCTCCCTCCACACTGTCCCCATCAAACACTCCCAGGACTGGTACAGCACAGGGTTAGATACCGAGTCAAGCTCCCATGATACTGTTCCGATCAAACACTCCCTGGACTGGTACAGCACGGGGTTAGATACAGAGAAAAACTCGCTCAACACGGTCCCCCATCAAACACTCTCGGGACAGATGCAACATGGGGTGAGATACAGAGCAAAGCTCCCTCTACTCTGAACCCATCAAGCACTCCCAGGACTGGTACAGCACGGGGTTCGATGCAGAGTAAAGCTCCATCTACAGTGGCCCCCATCAAACACTCCCTGGACAGATACAGCACGGGGTTAGACACAGAGTAAAGCTCCCTCTACACTATCCCCCATCAAACACTCCCAGGACAGGTACAGCACGGGGTTAGATACAGAGTAACGCCCCTCTACACTGTCCCTATCAAACACTCCCAGGACAGGTACAGCACGGGGTTAGGTACAGAGTAACGCTCCCTCTACACTGTCCCTATCAAACACTCCCAGGACAGGTACAGCACAGGGTTAGATACCGAGTCAAGCTCCCATGATACTGTTCCGATCAAACACTCCCTGGACTGGTACAGCACGGGGTTAGATACAGAGAAAAACTCGCTCAACACGGTCCCCCGTCAAACACTCTCGGGACAGATGCAACATGGGGTGAGATACAGAGCAAAGCTCCCTCTACTCTGAACCCATCAAGCACTCCCAGGACTGGTACAGCACGGGGTTCGATACAGAGAAAAGCTCCCTCGACACTGTCCCCATCAAACACGCCCAGGACAGGTACAGCACGGGGTTAGATACAGAGTAACGCTCGCTCTACACTGTCCCTATCAAACACACCCAGGACAGGCACAGCACGGGGTTAGATACAGAGTAACGCTCCCTCTACACTGTCCCCATCAAACACTCCCAGGACAGGTACAGCACGGGGTTAGATACAGAGTAACGCTCCCTCTACACTGTCCCTATCAAACACTCCCAGGACAGGCACAGCACGGGGTTAGGTACAGAGTAACGCCCCCTCTACACTGTCCCTTTCAAACACTCCCAGGACAGGTACAGCATGGGGTTAGATACAGAGTAAAGCTACCTCTACACTGTCCCCATCAAACACTCCCAGGACAGGTACAGCACGGGGTTAGATACAAATTAAAGCTCCCTCGAAACTGTCCCCATCAAACACTCCCAGGACAGGTACAGCATGGGGTTAGATACAGAGTAAAGCTCCCTCGACACTGTCCGCATCAATCACTCCCAGGACAGGTACAGCACGGGGTTAGATACAGAGTAAAGCTCCCTCGACACTGTCCCCATCAAACACTCCCAGGACAGGTACAGCATGGGGTTAGATACAGAGTAAAGCTCCCTCGACACTGTCCGCATCAAACACTCCCAGGACAGGTACAGCACGGGGTTAGATACAGAGTAAAGCTCCCTCGACACTGTCCCCATCAAACACTCCCAGGACAGCTACAGCACGGGGTTAGATACAGAGTGAAGCTCCCTCGACACTGTCTGCATCAAACACCCCCAGGACAGGTACAGCACGGGGTTAGATACAGAGTAAAGCTCCCTCGACACTGTCGCCCATCAAACACTCCCAGGACAGGTACAGCACGGGGTTAGATACAGAGTAAAGCTACCTCGATACTGTCCGCATCAAACACTCCCAGGACAGGTACAGCACGGGGTTAGATACAGAGTAAAGCTCCCTCGACACTGTCCCCATCAAACACTCCCAGGACAGGTGCAGCACGGGGTTAAGAACATAAAACCATAAGAAATAGGAGCAGGAGTAGGCCATCCAGCCCCTCGAGCCTGCCTCGCTAGTCAATAAGATCATGGCTGATCTGAAGTGAATCAGTTCCACTTACCCACCTGCTCCCCATAACCCTTCATTCCCCAATCGATCAGGAATCCATCTATCCGTGATTTAAACAGATTCAACGAGGTAGCCTCCACCACTTCAGTGGGCAGAGAATTCCAGAGATTCACCACCCTCTGAGAGAAGAAGTTCCTCCTCAACTCTGTCCTAAACTGACCCCACTTTATTTTGAGGCTGTGCCCTTCAGTTCTGGTTTCCTTTCGAAGTGGAATGAATCTCTCCACTTCTACCATATCCAGCCCTTTCATGATCTTATAGGCCTCCATAAGGTCATCCCTCCGCCTTCAAAACTCCAACGAGTACAAACACAATCTGCTCAATCTCTCCTCATAACACCGTGTGTTACTGACGGTATCTCGACTAATGTTAATCCAGCTCCCTCGCACAGTCTCTGAGTAACCCCTCTCCCCTAGCACCCTGTGTTACTGACTGTATCTGTACTGATGTTAATCCAGCTCCCTCACATTGTCACTCAGTAACCCCTCTTCCCCAGCACCCTGTGTTACTGACTGTATCTGTACTGATGTTAATCCAGCTCTCTCACACTGTCTCTGAGTAACCCCTCTCCCCCAGCACCCTGTGTTACTGACTGTATCTGTATTGATGTTAATCCAGCTCCCTCACTGTCACTCAGTAACCCCTCTCCCCCCAGCACCTGTGTTACTGACTGTATCTGTATTGATGTTAACCCAGCTCCCTCACACTGTCACTCAGTAACCCCTCTCCCCCAGCACCCTGTGTTACTGACTGTATCTGTACTGATGTTAATCCAGCTCCCTCACACTGTCACTCAGTAACCCCTCTCCCCCAGCACCCTGTGTTACTGACTGTATCTGTACTGATGTTAATCCAGCTCCCTCACACTGTCACTCAGTAACCTCTCTCCCCCAGCACCCTGTGTTACTGACTGTATCTGTACTGATGTTAATCCAGCTCCCTCACACTGTCACTCAGTAACCTCTCTCCCCCAGCACCCTGTGTTACTGACTGTATCTGTACTGATGTTAATCCAGCTCCCTCACACTGTCACTCAGTAACACCTCTCCCCCAGCACCCTGTGTTACTGACTGTATCTGTACTGATGTTAATCCAGCTCTCTCACACTGTCACTCAGTAACCCCTCTCCCCCCAGCACCCTGTGTTACTGACTGTATCTGTACTGATGTTAATCCAGCTCCCTCACACTGTCACTCAGTAACACCTCTCCCCCAGCACCCTGTGTTACTGACTGTATCTGTACTGATGTTAATCCAGCTCTCTCACACTGTCACTCAGTAACCCCTCTCCCCCAGCACCCTGTGTTACTGACTGTATCTGTACTGATGTTAATCCAGCTCCCTCACACTGTCACTCAGTAACCCCTCTCCCCCAGCACCCTGTGTTACTGACTGTATCTGTACTGATGTTAATCCAGCTCCCTCACACTGTCACTCAGTAACCCCTCTCCCCCAGCACCCTGTGTTACTGACTGTATCTCCACAGTTGTTAATCCAGCTCCCTCACACTGTCACTCAGTAACCCCTCTCCCCCAGCACCCTGTGTTACTGACTGTATCTCCACAGTTGTTAATCCAGCTCCCTCACACTGTCACTCAGTATCCCCTCTCTCCCAGCACCCTGTGTTACTGACTGTATCTGTACTGATGTTAAACCAGCTCCCTCACACTGTCACTCAGTAACCCCTCTTCCCCAGCACCCTGTGTTACTGACTGTATCTCTGCTATTGTTAGTCCAGCTCCCTCACACTGTCACTCAGGAGCCCCTCTCTCCCCCGACCACCCTGTGTTACTGACTCTATCTGTACAGTTGTTAATCCAGCTCCCTCACACTGTCATTCAAAATCCCCTCTCCCCCAGAACCCTCTGTTACTGACTGTATCTCTACTGATGTTAATCCAGCTCCCTCACACTGTCACTCAGTGACCCCTCTCCCCCAGCACCCTGTGTTACTGACTGTATCTGTACAGGTGTTAATCCAGCTCCCTCACACTGTCACTCAGTAACCCCTCTCCCCCAGCACCCTGTGTTACTGACTGGGTCTCTACTGATGTTAGGACCCTCCCTCACACTGTCACTCCGTAACCCCTCTCCCCCAGCACCCTGTGTTACTGACTGTGTCTGTACTGATGTTAATCCAGCTCCCTCACACTGTCACTCAGTAACCCCTCTCCCCCAGCACCCTGTGTTACTGACTGTATCTGTACTGATGTTAATCCAGCTCCCTCACACTGTCACTCAGTAACCCCTCTCCCCCAGCACCCTGTGTTACTGACTGTGTCTGTACTGATGTTAATCCAGCTACCTCACACTGTCACTCAATAATCCCTCTCCCCCAGCACCCTGTGTTATTGACTGTATCTCCACAGTTGTTAATCCAGCTCCCTCACACTTTCACTCATTAACCCCTCTCCCCTATCACCCTGTGTTACTGACTCTATCTGTACAGATGTTAATCCAGCTCCCTCACACTGTCATTCAAAATCCCCTCTCCCCCAGAACCCTGTGTTACTGGCTGTATCTCTACTGATAATCCAGCTCCCTCACACTGTCACTCAGTAACCCCTCTCCCCCATCACCCTGTGTTACTGGCAGTATCTCTACTGATGTTAATCCAGCTCCCTCACACTGTCACTCATTAACCCCTCTCCCCTATCACCCTGTGTTACTGACTCTATCTGTACAGATGTTAATCCAGCTCCCTCACACTGTCATTCAAAATTCCCTCTCCCCCAGAACCCTCTGTTACTGACTGTATCTCTACTGATAATCCAGCTCCCTCACACTGTCACTCAGTTACCCCTCTCCCCCAGCACCCTGTGTTACTGACTGTATCAGTACTGATGTTAATCCAGCTACCTCACACTGTCACTCAGTAACCCTCTTCCCTAGCACCCTGTGTTACTGACTGTATCTCTGGGTGTGCAAGTCCACAGATCCTTCAAGGTGACGTCCGCAGGTGGAGAAGCTGATGAAGAAGGCATATGGCATGCTTCCCTTTATAGGACGGGGCATCGAGTATAAAATTTGGGGTCTGATGTTGCAGATGTATAGAACGTTGGTTCGGCCGCATTTGGAATACTGCGTCCAGTTCTGGTCGCCACACTACCAGAAGGACGTGGAGGCTTTGGAGAGAGAACAGAGGAGGTTTACCAGGATGTTGCCTGGTATGGAGGGGCTTAGTTATGAGGAGAGATTGGATAAACTGGGGTTGTTCTCCCTGGAAAGACGGAGGATGAGGGGAGACTTAATAGAGGTGTATAAAATTATGAAAGGCACAGATAGGGTGGACGGTGGGAAGCTTTTCCGCAGGTCGGCGGTGATGTTGACGAGGGGTCATAGGTTCAAGGTGAAGGGGGTGGGGGAGGTTTAACACAGATATCAGAAGGACATATTTTACACAGTGGGTGGTGGGGGCCTGGAATGCGCTGCCAGGCAAGGTGGTGGAGGCGGACACACTGGGAACGTTTAAGACTTATCTAGATAGCCACATGAACGGAGTGGGAATGGAGGGATACAAAAGAATGGTCTCGTTTGGACCAGGGAGCGGCACGGGCTTGGAGGGCCGAAGGGCCTGTTCCTGTGCTGTTTTGTTTTTGTTCTTTGTTCAACTGATGTTAACCCAGCTCCCTCTCACTGTCACTCAGTAACCCCTCTCCCCCAGCACCCTGTGTTACTGACTGTGTCTGTACTGATGTTAATTCAGCTCCCTCACACTGTCACTCAGTCACCCTCTCCCCCCAGCACCCTGTGTTACTGACTGTATCTGTACTGATGTGAATCCAGCTCCCTCACACTGTCACTCAGTAACCCCTCACCCCCAGCACCCTGTGTTACTGACTGTATCTGTACTGATGTTAATCCAGCTCCCTCACACTGTCACTCAGTAACCCTCTCCCCCAGCAACCTGTGTTACTGACTGTATCTCTGGGTGTGCAAGTCCACAGATCCTTCAAGGTGACGTCCACAGGGGGAGAAGCTCGTGAAGAAGGCATATGGCATGCTTCCCTTTATAGGACGGGGCATCGAGTATAAAAGTTGGGGTCTGATGTTGCAGATGTATAGAACGTTGGTTCGGCCGCATTTGGAATACTGCGTCCAGTTCTGGTCGCCACACTACCAGAAGGACGTGGAGGTTTTGGAGAGAGTACAGAGGAGGTTTACCAGAATGTTGCCTGGTATGGAGGGGCTGAGTTATGAGGAGAGATTGGGTCAACTGGGGTTGTTCTCCCTGGGAAGACGGAGGATGAGGGGAGACTTAATAGAGGTGTATAAAATTATGAAAGGCACAGATAGGGTGAACGGTGGGAAGCTTTTCCCCAGGTCGGCAGTGATGTTGACGAGGGGTCATACGTTCAAGGTGAAGGGGGGGAGGTTTAACACAGATATCAGAAGGACATATTTTACACAGAGGGTGCTGGGTGCATGGAATGCGCTGCCGGGCAAGGTGGTGGAGGCGGACACACTGGGAACGTTTAAGACTTATCTGGACAGCCACATGAACGGAGTGGGAATGGAGGGATACAAAAGAATGGTCTAGTTTGGACCAGGGCGGGGCACGGGCTTGGAGGGCCGAAGGGCTTGTTCCTGTGCTGTTTTGTTCTTTGTTCAACTGATGTTAATCCAGCTCCCTCACACTGTCACTCAGTAACCCCTCTCCCCCAGCACCCTGTGTTACTGACTGTGTCTGTACTGATGTTAATCCAACTCCCTCACACTGTCACTCAGTAACCCCTCACCCCCAGCACCCTATGTTACTGACTGTATCTCTACTGATGTTATTCCAGCTCCCTCACACTGTCACTCAGTAACCCCTATCTCCCCCAGCACCCTTTGTTACTGACTGTATCTGTACTGATGTTAATCCAGCTCCCTCACACTGTCAGTCAGTAACCCCTCTCCCCCAGCACCCTGTGTTACTGACTGTGTCTGTACTGATGTTAATCCAACTCCCTCACACTGTCACTCAGTAACCCCTCTCCCCAGCACCCTGTGTTACTGACTGTATCTCTACTGATGTTATTCCAACTCCCTCACACTGTCACTCAGTAACCCCTCTCCCCCAGCACCCTGTGTTACTGACTGCATCTGTACTGATGTTATTCCAGCTCCCTCACACTGTCACTCAGTAGCTCCTCTCCCCCAGCACCCTGTGTTACTGACTGTGTCTGTACTGATGTTAATCCAGCTCCCTCACACTGTCACTCACTAATCCCTCTCCCCCAGCACCCTGTGTTACTGACTGTATCTGTACTGATGTTAATCCAGATCCCTCACACTGTCAATCAGTTACCCCTCTCCCCCCAGCACCCTATGTTCCTGACTGTATCTCTCCTGATGTTAATCCACCTCCCTCAAATTATCACTCAGTAACCCCTCTCCCCCAGCACCCTGTGTTACTGACTGTATCTGTACTGATGTTAATCCAGCTCCCTCACACTGTCACTCAGTAACCCCTCTCCCCCAGCACCCTGTGTTACTGACTGTATCTGTTCAGATGTTAATCCAGCTCCCTGAGACTGTCACTCAGTAACCGCTCTCCCCCAGCACCCTGTGTTACTGACTGTATCTCTACTGATGTGAATCCAGCTCCCACACACTGTCACTCAGTAACCACTCTCCCCCAGCACCCTTTGTTAATGACTGTATCTGTACTGATGTTAATCCAGCTCCCTCACACTGTCAGTCAGTAACCCCTCTCCCCCAGCACCCTGTGTTACTGACTGTGTCTGTACTGATGTTAATCCAACTCCCTCACACTGTCACTCAGTAACCCCTCTCCCCAGCACCCTGTGTTACTGACTGTATCTCTACTGATGTTATTCCAACTCCCTCACAATGTCACTCAGTAACCCCTCTCCCCCAGCACCCTGTGTTACTGACTGTGTCTGCACTGATGTTAATCCAACTCCCTCACACTGTCACTCAGTAACCCCTCTCCCCCAGCACCCTGTGTTACTGACTGCATCTGTACTGATGTTATTCCAGCTCCCTCACACTGTCACTCAGTAGCTCCTCTCCCCCAGCACCCTGTGTTACTGACTGTGTCTGTACTGATGTTAATCCAGCTCCCTCACACTGTCACTCACTAATCCCTCTCCCCCAGCACCCTGTGTTACTGACTGTATCTGTACTGATGTTAATCCAGATCCCTCACACTGTCAATCAGTTACCCCTCTCCCCCCAGCACCCTATGTTCCTGACTGTATCTCTCCTGATGTTAATCCACCTCCCTCAAATTATCACTCAGTAACCCCTCTCCCCCAGCACCCTGTGTTACTGACTGTATCTGTACTGATGTTAATCCAGCTCCCTCACACTGTCACTCAGTAACCCTTGTCCCGCTCAGCACCCTGTGCTCCTGACTGTATCTCCACAGTTGTTAATCCAGCTCCCTCACACTGTCACTCAGTAACCCCTCTCCCCCAGCACCCTGTGTAACTGACTGTATCTGTACTGATGTTAATCCAGCTCCCTCACACTGTCACTCAGTAACCCCTCTCCCCCAGCACCCTGTGTTACTGACTGTATCTGTACTGAAGTTAATCCAGCTCCCTCACACTGTCACTCAGTAACACCTCTCCCCCAGCACCCTGTGTAACTGACTGTATCTCTACTGATGTTAATCCAGGTCCCTCACACTGTCACTCAGTAACCCCTCTCCCCCAGAACCCTGTGTTACTGACTGTATCTGTACTGATGTTAATCCAGCTCCCTCACACTTTCACTCAGTAACCCCTCTCCCCCCAGCACCCTGTGTAACTGACTGTATCTCTACTGATGTTAATCCAGGTCCCTCACACTGTCACTCAGTAACCCCTCTCCCCCAGAACCCTGTGTTACTGACTGTATCTGTACTGATGTTAATCCAGCTCCCTCACACTGTCACTCAGTAACCCCTCTCCCCCCAGCACCCTGTGTTACTGACTGTATCTGTACTGATGTTAATCCAGCTCCCTCACACTGTCACTCAGTAACCCTTGTCCCGCTCAGCACCCTGTGCTCCTGACTGTATCTCCACAGTTGTTAATCCAGCTCCCTCACACTGTCACTCAGTAACCCCTCTCCCCCAGCACCCTGTGTTACTGACTGTATCTGTACTGATGTTAATCCAGCTCCCTCACACTGTCACTGTGTAACCCCTCTCCCCCAGCACCCTGTGTTACTGACTGTATCTCCACAGTTGTTAATCCAGCTCTCTCACACTGTCACTCAGTAACCCCTCTCCCTCCAGCACCCTGTATTACTGACTGTATCTCTGCTGATGTTAGTCCAGCTCCCACACACTGTCAGTGAGTAACCCCTCTCTCCCCAGCACCCTGTGTTACTGACTCTATCTGTACAGATGTTAATCCAGCTCCATCACACTGTCATTCAAAATCCCCTCTCCCCCAGAACCCTGTGTTACTGACTGTATCTCTACTGATAATCCAGCTCCCTCACACTGTCACTCAGTAACCCCTCTCCCCCATCACCCAGTGTTACTGGCAGTATCTCTACTGATGTTAATCCAGCTCCCTCACACTGTCACTCAGTAACCACTCTCCCCCCAGCACCCTGTGTTACTGACTGTATCTGTACTGATGTTAATCCAGCTCCCTCACACTGTCACTCAGTAACCCCTCTCCCCCAGCACCCTGTGTTACTGACTGTGTCTGTACTGATGTTAATCCAGCTCCCTCACACTGTCACTCAGTAACCCCTCACCCCCAGCGACCTGTGTTACTGACTGTATCTGTACTGATGTTAATCCAGCTCCCTCACACTGTCACTCAGTAACCCTCTCCCCCAGCGCCCTGTGTCACTGACTGTATCTGTACTGATGTTAATCCAGCTCCCTCACACTGTCACTCAGTAACTCCTCTCCCCCAGCACCCTGTGTTACTGACTGTATCTGTACTGATGTTAATCCAGCTCCCTCACACTGTCACTCAGTAACCTCTCTCCCCCAGCACCCTGTGTTACTGACTGTATCTGTTCAGATGTTAATCCAGCTCCCTGAGACTGTCACTCAGTAACCGCTCTCCCCCAGCACCCTGTGTTACTGACTGTATCTCTACTGATGTGGATCCAGCTCCCTCACACTGTCACTCAGTAACCCCTCTCCCCCAGCACCATTTGTTAATGACTGTATCTGTACTGATGTTAATCCAGCTCCCTCACACTGTCAGTCAGTAACCCCTGTCCCCCAGCACCCTGTGTTACTGACTGTGTCTGGACTGATGTTAATCCAAGTCCCTCACACTGTCACTCAGTATTTCCTCTCCCCCAGCACCCTGTGTTACTGACTGTATCTCTACTGATGTTATTCCAACTCCCTCACAATGTCACTCAGTAACCCCTCTCCCCCAGCACCCTGTGTTACTGACTGTGTCTGTACTGATGTTAATCCAACTCCCTCACACTGTCAATCAGTAACCCCTCTCCCCCAGCACCCTGTGTTACTGACTGTATCTGTACTGATGTTAATCCAGCTCCCTCACACTGTCACTCAGTAACTCCTCTCCCCCAGCATGCTGTGTTACTGACTGTGTCTGTCCTGATGTTAATCCAGCTCCCTCACACTGTCACTCAGTAACCCCTCTCCCCCAGCACCTGTGTAACTGACTGTATCTCTCCTGATGTTAATCCAGGTCCCTCACACTGTCACTCAGTAACCCCTCTCCCCCAGCACCCTGTGTTACTGACTGTATCTGTACTGATGTTAATCCAGCTCCCTCACACTTTCACTCAGTAACCCCTCTCCCCCAGCACCCTGTGTTACTGACTGTATCTGTACTGATGTAAATCCAGCTCCCTCACACTGTCACTCAGTAACCCCTCTCCCCCAGCACCCTGTGTTACTGACTGTATCTGTACTGATGTTAATCCAGCTCCCTCACACTGTCACTCAGTAACCCCTCTCCCCCAGCACCCTGTGTTACTGACTGTATCTGTTCAGATGTTAATCCAGCTCCCTGAGACTGTCACTCAGTAACCGCTCTCCCCCAGCACCCTGTGTTACTGACTGTATCTCTACTGATGTGAATCCAGCTCCCACACACTGTCACTCAGTAACCCCTCTCCCCCAGCACCCTTTGTTAATGACTGTATCTGTACTGATGTTAATCCAGCTCCCTCACACTGTCAGTCAGTAACCCCTCTCCCCCAGCACCCTGTGTTACTGACTGTGTCTGTACTGATGTTAATCCAACTCCCTCACACTGTCACTCAGTAACCCCTCTCCCCAGCACCCTGTGTTACTGACTGTATCTCTACTGATGTTATTCCAACTCCCTCACAATGTCACTCAGTAACCCTTCTCCCCCAGCACCCTGTGTTACTGACTGTGTCTGTACTGATGTTAATCCAACTCCCTCACACTGTCACTCAGTAACCCCTCTCCCCCAGCACCCTGTGTTACTGACTGCATCTGTACTGATGTTATTCCAGCTCCCTCACACTGTCACTCAGTAGCTCCTCTCCCCCAGCACCCTGTGTTACTGACTGTGTCTGTACTGATGTTAATCCAGCTCCCTCACACTGTCACTCACTAATCCCTCTCCCCCAGCACCCTGTGTTACTGACTGTATCTGTACTGATGTTAATCCAGATCCCTCACACTGTCAATCAGTTACCCCTCTCCCCCCAGCACCCTATGTTCCTGACTGTATCTCTCCTGATGTTAATCCACCTCCCTCAAATTATCACTCAGTAACCCCTCTCCCCCAGCACCCTGTGTTACTGACTGTATCTGTACTGATGTTAATCCAGCTCCCTCACACTGTCACTCAGTAACCCTTGTCCCGCTCAGCACCCTGTGCTCCTGACTGTATCTCCACAGTTGTTAATCCAGCTCCCTCACACTGTCACTCAGTAACCCCTCTCCCCCAGCACCCTGTGTAACTGACTGTATCTGTACTGATGTTAATCCAGCTCCCTCACACTGTCACTCAGTAACCCCTCTCCCCCAGCACCCTGTGTTACTGACTGTATCTGTACTGAAGTTAATCCAGCTCCCTCACACTGTCACTCAGTAACACCTCTCCCCCAGCACCCTGTGTAACTGACTGTATCTCTACTGATGTTAATCCAGGTCCCTCACACTGTCACTCAGTAACCCCTCTCCCCCAGAACCCTGTGTTACTGACTGTATCTGTACTGATGTTAATCCAGCTCCCTCACACTTTCACTCAGTAACCCCTCTCCCCCCAACACCCTGTGTAACTGACTGTATCTCTACTGATGTTAATCCAGGTCCCTCACACTGTCACTCAGTAACCCCTCTCCCCCAGAACCCTGTGTTACTGACTGTATCTGTACTGATGTTAATCCAGCTCCCTCACACTGTCACTCAGTAACCCCTCTCCCCCCAGCACCCTGTGTTACTGACTGTATCTGTACTGATGTTAATCCAGCTCCCTCACACTGTCACTCAGTAACCCTTGTCCCGCTCAGCACCCTGTGCTCCTGACTGTATCTCCACAGTTGTTAATCCAGCTCCCTCACACTGTCACTCAGTAACCCCTCTCCCCCAGCACCCTGTGTTACTGACTGTATCTGTACTGATGTTAATCCAGCTCCCTCACACTGTCACTGTGTAACCCCTCTCCCCCAGCACCCTGTGTTACTGACTGTATCTCCACAGTTGTTAATCCAGCTCTCTCACACTGTCACTCAGTCACCCCTCTCCCTCCAGCACCCTGTATTACTGACTGTATCTCTGCTGATGTTAGTCCAGCTCCCACACACTGTCAGTGAGTAACCCCTCTCTCCCCAGCACCCTGTGTTACTGACTCTATCTGTACAGATGTTAATCCAGCTCCATCACACTGTCATTCAAAATCCCCTCTCCCCCAGAACCCTGTGTTACTGACTGTATCTCTACTGATAATCCAGCTCCCTCACACTGTCACTCAGTAACCCCTCTCCCCCATCACCCAGTGTTACTGGCAGTATCTCTACTGATGTTAATCCAGCTCCCTCACACTGTCACTCAGTAACCACTCTCCCCCCAGCACCCTGTGTTACTGACTGTATCTGTACTGATGTTAATCCAGCTCCCTCACACTGTCACTCAGTAACCCCTCTCCCCCAGCACCCTGTGTTACTGACTGTGTCTGTACTGATGTTAATCCAGCTCCCTCACACTGTCACTCAGTAACCCCTCACCCCCAGCGACCTGTGTTACTGACTGTATCTGTACTGATGTTAATCCAGCTCCCTCACACTGTCACTCAGTAACCCTCTCCCCCAGCGCCCTGTGTCACTGACTGTATCTGTACTGATGTTAATCCAGCTCCCTCACACTGTCACTCAGTAACTCCTCTCCCCCAGCACCCTGTGTTACTGACTGTATCTGTACTGATGTTAATCCAGCTCCCTCACACTGTCACTCAGTAACCTCTCTCCCCCAGCACCCTGTGTTACTGACTGTATCTGTTCAGATGTTAATCCAGCTCCCTGAGACTGTCACTCAGTAACCGCTCTCCCCCAGCACCCTGTGTTACTGACTGTATCTCTACTGATGTGGATCCAGCTCCCTCACACTGTCACTCAGTAACCCCTCTCCCCCAGCACCCTTTGTTAATGACTGTATCTGTACTGATGTTAATCCAGCTCCCTCACACTGTCAGTCAGTAACCCCTGTCCCCCAGCACCCTGTGTTACTGACTGTGTCTGGACTGATGTTAATCCAAGTCCCTCACACTGTCACTCAGTATTTCCTCTCCCCCAGCACCCTGTGTTACTGACTGTATCTCTACTGATGTTATTCCAACTCCCTCACAATGTCACTCAGTAACCCCTCTCCCCCAGCACCCTGTGTTACTGACTGTGTCTGTACTGATGTTAATCCAACTCCCTCACACTGTCAATCAGTAACCCCTCTCCCCCAGCACCCTGTGTTACTGACTGTATCTGTACTGATGTTAATCCAGCTCCCTCACACTGTCACTCAGTAACTCCTCTCCCCCAGCATGCTGTGTTACTGACTGTGTCTGTCCTGATGTTAATCCAGCTCCCTCACACTGTCACTCAGTAACCCCTCTCCCCCAGCACCTGTGTAACTGACTGTATCTCTCCTGATGTTAATCCAGGTCCCTCACACTGTCACTCAGTAACCCCTCTCCCCCAGCACCCTGTGTTACTGACTGTATCTGTACTGATGTTAATCCAGCTCCCTCACACTTTCACTCAGTAACCCCTCTCCCCCAGCACCCTGTGTTACTGACTGTATCTGTACTGATGTTAATCCAGCTCCCTCACACTGTCACTCAGTAACCCCTCTCCCCCAGCACCCTGTGTTACTGACTGTATCTGTACTGATGTTAATCCAGCTCCCTCACACTGTCACTCAGTAACCCCTCTCCCCCAGCACCCTGTGTTACTGACTGTATCTGTACTGATGTTAATCCAGCTCCCTCACACTGTCACTCAGTAACCCCTCTCCCCCAGCACCTGTGTAACTGACTGTATCTCTCCTGATGTTAATCCAGCTCCCTCACACTGTCACTCAGTAACCCCTCTCCCCCAGCACCCTGTGTTACTGACTGTATCTGTACTGATGTTAATCCAGCTCCCTCACACTGTCACTCTGTAACCCCTCTCCCCCAGCACCCTGTGTTACTGACTGTATCTGTACTGATGTTAATCCAGCTCCCTCACACTGTCACTCAGTAACCCTCTCCCCCAGCGCCCTGTGTTACTGACTGTATCTGTACTGATGTTAATCCAGCTCCCTCACACTGTCACTCAGTAACCCTCTCCCCCAGCGCCCTGTGTTACTGACTGTATCTGTACTGATGTTAATCCAGCTCCCTCACACTGTCACTCAGTAACCTCTCTCCCCCAGCACCCTGTGTTACTGACTGTATCTGTTCAGATGTTAATCCAGCTCCCTGAGACTGTCACTCAGTAACCGCTCTCCCCCAGCACCCTGTGTTACTGACTGTATCTCTACTGATGTGAATCCAGCTCCCTCACACTGTCACTCAGTAACCCCTCTCCCCCAGCACCCTTTGTTAATATCTGTATTGATGTTAATCCAACTCCCTCACACTGTCAGTCAGTAACCCCTCTCCCCCAGCACCGTGTTACCGACTTTATCTCTCCTGATGTTAATCCAACTCCCTCAAATTATCACTCAGTAACCCCTCTCCCCCAGCACCCTGTGTTACTGATTTTATCTCTACTGATGTTAATCCAGCTCCCTCACACTGTCACTCAGTGACCCCTGTCCCCCCAGCAGCCTATGTTACTGACTGTATCTGTACAGATGTTAATCCAGCTCCATCACACTGTCATTCAAAATCCCCTCTCCCCCAGAACCCTGTGTTACTGACTGTATCTCTACTGATAATCCAGCTCCCTCACACTGTCACTCAGTAACCCCTCTCCCCCATCACCCAGTGTTACTGGCAGTATCTCTACTGATGTTAATCCAGCTCCCTCACACTGTCACTCAGTAACCACTCTCCCCCCAGCACCCTGTGTTACTGACTGTATCTGTACTGATGTTAATCCAGCTCCCTCACACTGTCACTCAGTAACCCCTCTCCCCCAGCACCCTGTGTTACTGACTGTGTCTGTACTGATGTTAATCCAGCTCCCTCACACTGTCACTCAGTAACCCCTCACCCCCAGCGACCTGTGTTACTGACTGTATCTGTACTGATGTTAATCCAGCTCCCTCACACTGTCACTCAGTAACCCTCTCCCCCAGCGCCCTGTGTCACTGACTGTATCTGTACTGATGTTAATCCAGCTCCCTCACACTGTCACTCAGTAACTCCTCTCCCCCAGCACCCTGTGTTACTGACTGTATCTGTACTGATGTTAATCCAGCTCCCTCACACTGTCACTCAGTAACCTCTCTCCCCCAGCACCCTGTGTTACTGACTGTATCTGTTCAGATGTTAATCCAGCTCCCTGAGACTGTCACTCAGTAACCGCTCTCCCCCAGCACCCTGTGTTACTGACTGTATCTCTACTGATGTGGATCCAGCTCCCTCACACTGTCACTCAGTAACCCCTCTCCCCCAGCACCCTTTGTTAATGACTGTATCTGTACTGATGTTAATCCAGCTCCCTCACACTGTCAGTCAGTAACCCCTGTCCCCCAGCACCCTGTGTTACTGACTGTGTCTGGACTGATGTTAATCCAAGTCCCTCACACTGTCACTCAGTATTTCCTCTCCCCCAGCACCCTGTGTTACTGACTGTATCTCTACTGATGTTATTCCAACTCCCTCACAATGTCACTCAGTAACCCCTCTCCCCCAGCACCCTGTGTTACTGACTGTGTCTGTACTGATGTTAATCCAACTCCCTCACACTGTCAATCAGTAACCCCTCTCCCCCAGCACCCTGTGTTACTGACTGTATCTGTACTGATGTTAATCCAGCTCCCTCACACTGTCACTCAGTAACTCCTCTCCCCCAGCATGCTGTGTTACTGACTGTGTCTGTCCTGATGTTAATCCAGCTCCCTCACACTGTCACTCAGTAACCCCTCTCCCCCAGCACCTGTGTAACTGACTGTATCTCTCCTGATGTTAATCCAGGTCCCTCACACTGTCACTCAGTAACCCCTCTCCCCCAGCACCCTGTGTTACTGACTGTATCTGTACTGATGTTAATCCAGCTCCCTCACACTTTCACTCAGTAACCCCTCTCCCCCAGCACCCTGTGTTACTGACTGTATCTGTACTGATGTTAATCCAGCTCCCTCACACTGTCACTCAGTAACCCCTCTCCCCCAGCACCCTGTGTTACTGACTGTATCTGTACTGATGTTAATCCAGCTCCCTCACACTGTCACTCAGTAACCCCTCTCCCCCAGCACCCTGTGTTACTGACTGTATCTGTACTGATGTTAATCCAGCTCCCTCACACTGTCACTCAGTAACCCCTCTCCCCCAGCACCTGTGTAACTGACTGTATCTCTCCTGATGTTAATCCAGCTCCCTCACACTGTCACTCAGTAACCCCTCTCCCCCAGCACCCTGTGTTACTGACTGTATCTGTACTGATGTTAATCCAGCTCCCTCACACTGTCACTCTGTAACCCCTCTCCCCCAGCACCCTGTGTTACTGACTGTATCTGTACTGATGTTAATCCAGCTCCCTCACACTGTCACTCAGTAACCCTCTCCCCCAGCGCCCTGTGTTACTGACTGTATCTGTACTGATGTTAATCCAGCTCCCTCACACTGTCACTCAGTAACCCTCTCCCCCAGCGCCCTGTGTTACTGACTGTATCTGTACTGATGTTAATCCAGCTCCCTCACACTGTCACTCAGTAACCTCTCTCCCCCAGCACCCTGTGTTACTGACTGTATCTGTTCAGATGTTAATCCAGCTCCCTGAGACTGTCACTCAGTAACCGCTCTCCCCCAGCACCCTGTGTTACTGACTGTATCTCTACTGATGTGAATCCAGCTCCCTCACACTGTCACTCAGTAACCCCTCTCCCCCAGCACCCTTTGTTAATATCTGTATTGATGTTAATCCAACTCCCTCACACTGTCAGTCAGTAACCCCTCTCCCCCAGCACCGTGTTACCGACTTTATCTCTCCTGATGTTAATCCAACTCCCTCAAATTATCACTCAGTAACCCCTCTCCCCCAGCACCCTGTGTTACTGATTTTATCTCTACTGATGTTAATCCAGCTCCCTCACACTGTCACTCAGTGACCCCTGTCCCCCCA